>NC_056732.1:452284675-452322874 GCF_019279795.1 Protopterus annectens | reverse complement strand
GGAATAACATTTAAAATTGTCTAAGTGTGATCTTATAACCGAAAGAAAGCCGAAAGAAGAAGAAGAATACAAGCCACAGGCTTGTTCTCTTAAATGGAATAAAATGGTATTAAATATGGAACTGCAAATATGTAACAGTGCACTCTGCTGTAGGAAAGCTGATAAGTCAAGCATTGTGTAATTGTCTGATCACAAAACTCAGAGACGAGATGTCTGGATGAAGGAATTATTGCTTTTGTTTTTAGACTAGAATTAACTGCTAGAATTTGCATGTATAATGTCTTTATTGTTGTAGCTTCCTGACCAGGTGCAAGATCAAAAGGGCTGTTACACTCTGAGCTTCTGTTAGCCTGGGAAAGAGAAAACAATGATTTAATCTGAAATGAGTCAGTGATACTCTATCAATTTAAGGACAGAGAATCGGAGCATTTAGCATTTGTCTTGGGAACATCCAACATCACCAGCACTCTGCCTATGCTCTATATGCAAGTCTACTTTAGAACTGTGTTTTCTCTTAGATATAGCTAGGAAATAGTAAGATTAGATTAGTTTTTTTTCTGTATTGATGTTGGAACTTTTCTACTGCATTATTTTAAGTATTTCTCTGGGATCTCTGAACTCTTGACTAGCACTGTGTAGTAAAAAGTATTGTCTTGTGTTTTTGTTATGTATTAAATATTTTTAAACATTTCAATTGTGGCTATTTTGTGTAGAGATAATTTAAGCTCTAGAATACATTGCATGTATACAGTGATACTGTCCAAGTCACTCTTAGCATTTAGATAATAATATTGCACAGGAATTACTGGATACCCTTTGATAAGGGCCTTATTAGTAGCTAATATTAGTGTGTGGTGGCAGCTGGTACTACCTTTTAGACTGGACAGAAAGGGGGCACAGTTGGAGAATCTGTGCCAGCCTTCCCCAGGAGTGTCTGTGGGTTTGTATACAACTCATATCTCAGTGTGTGTCTGTTTCAGCTACTTGGGCAGGGACATGAAGCACTGGTTAGACAGAGAGGGTGCTGGAAGTTTTAGCTTGCCCACTAGGCTAAGATCTGGACCCTACAGCTGTGCCAGTGGGGAGTCTTATTGGGGATCCCGAGAGAAAGGGAGAAACCATCTCCAGATTGACTGTGATCGCTGTGTGCTCTTAAGGGAAATTGTACTTTACTGTGTGTGTGTATTTGTTATCCTCCCCTATGTGGATGCCCCTCACTGATGTTAGTGGTGAGGATTGAGGCCCCTTTACTGTTGGTCCAGTGCAAGGGCTTCACGCGTGCGTACACACACACACACACACACACACACACACACACACACACACGTAGTTTATATATACACACACACACACACACACACACACACACACACACACACACACACACACACACACATATAAATGAAGATATACGTTTCGATACATGTATTACGTGTGTGCATATTATATAGTCACATATACACACAAACATATATTCACATGCACAAATATATATTCACACACATCTACATCCCTGTGCATCTCTGTCTCTCTGTATGTATATCATCTTCTTTCGGCTGTTCCCATTAGGGGTCACTACAGCGGATCATCTGTTTCCATTTCTTCCTAACCTCTGCATCTTGTTCTGTCACACCAACCACCTGTATGTCCTCTCTCACCACATCCAAAACAAAAAAAGCTTTTTGTGACTGCTGAGGAAACCTTTCATCTTCCTGAGTGACTGACATCCTGTTAAGAAACCATAGCACCTACAATCTGTTGATTTGTTTTTTTTTTTAATTATTTTTTCCTCAAAGTAGTTGCATTCTGAAAGATTCACTTGCAAACTGCAGTGTGAAAGCTGATGATAGCCAATTATTTAGTATGTTTTAAAATGTATTGCTGAATTATGGAGCTCAATTCCTTTATGTAGTCTTTGACATGGTCTGCATTACTGAAGCTGATTCAAGATTACGGTTTCATGAGGAGCACTCTGTGTTGAAACTAGCTGATTTTGGTATAGAGTTAATATGTGTATTAGTGCAGTGAGCTGCCTGACCATCTTGTATTTTTATCACTGCTTAAAATATTTGGCTTCCTGTACATATTTTTTCAGCATACTTGTAGACTCACCTAGAGATAAGTACTGCTTGGAATGCAAGTACAATTCTTTGTGCTGGAACTGATGTTGCTTGATGCCTTCATAATGAATACCTTTCTCTATATTGATTACTTATGTTGAATGAACAGTACTTTTTTGATTTGGGATTCTTTGGTTAAACATAACCCTCTTGGAGGGACAGACAACCTTATGCAGGGTGATAAAGCATTTAAGAGAAGCCTCTGTCCATTATTAGCAGAGGGTGCAGTCTAAGGGGTACATTTTACATAACACATGTATATATCCAAGTTCTGCTTGAATATGGACAGGTCTGGGCTTTGTTTAATGTGACTGGCAAGACAGTTCCACAGCAGTAGTATCTTCTTTGAGATGCAAACTGTTCTGTTGATGTTACATTAGAGTTTTAGATCCCTGGACCAAGTATTTCTGATGCCATTTGAAATGCTGATGTGCACTGAGTCCATCAGTTCCAGGTCAGAGGATGCCTTATATGCCAGACACAGGACACCTCTTAGCAGTCAAAATGACATCTGTAAGACTGTCATTGTGTGTGTATTTGTAAATGACTGAGACATAACTTTTCAAGACTACATGAAAAGAGACAGTGATCTCTCGGAGTAGGTGTCTCTGACCAATACGAGCCTAGCATTGAGCATCATTGTACCTACTGCAAGGATAATGACACAATACGAACAGGTGACTGTAATAACTGGCTTAATTGCTGGTGTTACTCCAGGGGGGGGGGGTCAATACTTTTCTACAAGGGAGGATATGGTCAACAGACCATGCTGTTTTGCCAAGAATGATCTGCACCTGTCTCTTCTTCACTAAAACATTATCCTATCCCAAAGAGCATTTTTACGCAGTGAGAAACAGACAAACCTTCCAGTGCATCAAAATCATCATCATCATCATCATCAGCCCTCTTTTTCCCATTCTTCTTCATGGGGTCGGGGTATCATGCTATCGCCAACTCTATCGATTCAGTACCACACTCCTGCCTTATTCAACACTAATGCCTGTCACAGATCTTCTTTCACACAATCCATCCACTTCTTTGCTGGACATTCCTCACCTCCTCTTATCTTATTCCTGTCTGTCCCAAATCTTCTTCAGCAGATTGTCTTTTGTTTTTCTACACATGTGCCCAAACCACCATGATCTTTTCAGCAACTGGAGTTACTTTGGCTTCTGCTCTTATGTCCTCATTTCTTCGTCTGTCCCACAGTGTGAATCCTACCATTCTCAGGCATTTCATTACTATCACGTCTAGCTTCTTCAACTGTTCTGCCTTTGCCGCTCAAGTTTCTGTACCATACCGTAATGCTGGTCACAGCACTGTCTTTTACACCTTACTTTTCAGCTTCTTTGACATTCTTCTGTCATAGAATACACCTGATACTCTACGCCAGTTGGCTGCAGCCCTTCTAACTCTAGCTTTGACCTCTTCATTCAGACTATCCTTCTCCTCAAACACCCCTCCCAGATATTGAAGCCGTTTACCTGTTCCAATATCTTCCCTTTTATCTCTATTCTCAGCTTTTTCCGATTTCTCCAATTTGCTGCCATTACCACTGTCTTAATTGTGCTTGGTTTCATCCCATGTGCCTTCACATTTGCATTTCATTCTCCTATCCTTTGCTGAAGTTCTAGCTCAGAGTCTGCGTGTACTTCTACATAGTCTGCATACAGCAACTTTGTTGATCTGTCCCCCTCTAACCTGTTTGTTAATGTAGTCCATCAACAGCATGAACAGCAGTGGGCTCAGAGATGAACCCTGGTGTACACCCACTCCCACTGGGAACCCCTCTGTGAGGCTGAACACTGTTCGTACCAGAGTCATTGGATCCTTCTACGCAGCCTGCACTAATTCTACCAGTGTTTCTAGTACTTTGAACCACCTCAGTATTGGCCAGATCAGCTTTCTTGGGACCTTGTCATATGCTTTCTCAAAGTCTAGGAATGCCTAGTTGGACTTTTTTCTCATCTCTAGCTTCTTCTCAAGTATCTGTCTCAATGCAAACATTGGGTCAATTCTGCTGCATCCTGATCTGAATCTGAACTGCTCATCTCCCATCTTACATTCTACTACTCTGCTTCTGGATTTATGAATCACCATCTCCAGAGCTTTCATGCAATGTGATAGGAGTCTGATGCCTCTGTACTGCCCACAGTTGTGGACATCCCCTTTGTTCTTGTACACTGGCATGAGTATGCTTATTCTCCAGTCATCTGGGATATGCCTTTCTCTCCACACTGCTATTAGAACCCTCAGGAGCCATTTCTCCCCTGTTTCACCCAGCACCTTTATCATATCTTCTGTGACCTCATCTGAGCCTGCTGCTTTCCCTGACTTCATCTTCCTTAGTGCTGTTCTTACGTCTTCTAGGGTGGGCGCCACTTCTCTCATCGTAGGCTGTTTCTGCGTCAGTACAGCTTCTGTGGGGGTTTCTTCATTCAGAAGCTGCTGGAAATACTCCTTCAATCTGCCTTTGATGTCTTGTGGACTAGTGAGTAGGTTGTTGCAGGCATCCCTTACGGAGGGTGTCTATTTTCTTTATCTTTCTGTCTTTGCCTTGCAACCTGATATAGTTTCTTTGTGCCCCTTAGCGAGTCACTTTCCAGAAGTTGGTAGAGTGCCTCTGATACCCTATTCTTAGCTACTGCAACTTCTTTCTTAGCTTCTTTGTTAGCCAACCAGTAGTCCTTCCTAGCTTGGTCCGTCTTTTCTATCTTACACATCTTCCTGCACTCCTCCTTTCTTTTGAGGACTTCCTGGACTTGGAAGTGTATCAAAATCAACTCTAGAAAATCTGATGCCGTTACTGCTAAATGGCAGGAGTCTAAACAAGAAACTCCACTCCCTCCAAGTTGTAATTACCTTAGACGATGCAGATATTTGTGCACTTTTCAAGACATGATTTAAATCCACAAGGAATACCCTGACAGTGCTGGGCTACAGTGCTTTTAAACACATCTAGGCAAGCTCCTGCACAGGCAGGAACCAGGTATGCAAGTGCCTCAATATATATCAAAAACAATTATGTCTCAAGGTTTTTCAAACAAGAAGATGATTGTGAGCTTCTCCACATCCCATATTCTTGCAAGCTTAAGTTCCTGTCTACGACCATGAAATCCCATAGCACATCTTTATATTGAAGTCAGTCACCATCCAACAAAATCCCATACTCATAGGCTACTTTAAATATCCCACCATAAAGTGGGAGTCATTCATGACACCAAATGTGCAGGCCTCCTGGATTTTGCCGGTACAAACACCTTGTAACAGATAGCCCATCTGCCCACTAGGGGTGTGAACATGCTGGTCCCCATTAATATTGGATAATGCTGAGCGTCCCTAGTGTAATGTCCTCTATTCTAAGATTTGACCATAAAGCTATCTGATTTAAAATAAAAATAAAACCTGGAACCATAGTCAACCCTGTAACAAGTTACTAGTATTCTAATGTGAATTTCCTACCATTAAGTGAAACCTGCCAAATTTTCAAGTCCTTCCAATCCCTGCCCACATTACTGACTATGCAGAATTGTTCACAGAGAATATGTACAACCATATTAATAGATGCACTGTACAACTGTGCTCTCCAGAAATAAACACAAACACTAAAATCAAACCATCTTAGTAGAATTCCAATATCAACTGGTTGTATAACAAAAGGAAGCAAGTTATGGCAAAAATTTGGAATTGCAATTCCCAACAGGAAAAAAAATCTTTCATATAAATCTAAACAAGAAGCTCGGAAGACAAGTCAAGTATACTAAGGCCAATTTGCTTTCCTTAGCTATGTCTGCAACCTCAAAGGAAGCATATGTACACAGTTAATTTTAAGTGCAGGCACATACTCACAGCTGAAAGGTATGGCAAATCTACTCGCTAACAAATTCATCTCCGATTCTGTCCTTCTCTTTTTGTCTCCCACAGCCACCCTTCTGGTAATACCATCCAACTTATTCCCTACCCAATTACTAGTGGATTTGTTTCTTGACACACTCTACAAGGACAAGAATACCATATCAATGTACCCTACTAATATCCATGGAAGTCTCCTAAATAGCATGAAGCACTAGATATCAGTACGACTTAAGTCAGTATTTAACTGTAGCCTTTCCATCAAGATTTATGTCATGTGAATGGAGAAATGTGGTGCTCATCTCTCTTCACAAGTATGGTCCATTCACGGACCCTGCAAAATACAGACCCATTAGCCTGATCTAGTCTCATATGCAAAGCAGTGGAAGGGCTTCTCATTTAAATGTTTCAGTGACATGGGTAATCTACAGGCAATGGAACCAACCCAGTTTCTTTTTTGAAGGGTCAGTCATAACTAATCAACCAGGTGCACTTCCTCAAGAAGCCACCAAGGCAATGGATGATAGCAAAACTTTTGCCGTCAGCCTACCTTAACTTAGCCAAGGCATTCTGTACAATTCCCCACTGACCACAATCAGTACTTGCTTGTACACTCAAAACTGTCTCTAAAATTTTACTACAGAAAATAAAGAATTAATATACTGTGGTGGCTCTTATAATTCCTGAAGCCTCTGCAAGGCTAATACCTAGCCATTCTAAAATTATAATTAATATGTTACAGTTGAAAATTACTACTGTTGAGCGGAATAGTTTGTTCTAGGTGCAGCTTGTTTACATAATGATCTTGGTACTCTGTAGTTGATACAATAGAACATTTTACAGCACAGAAATAGGAATAGGAGGAGGTAAAAAAGATTACTATAAGCAAAACACATAAGGAAACCATCAGTGTTACGTAATCTTGTACATTATTCCATTTCATACCACACAGTAAACATTTACCTGCACTGGTGGGTATGTGGGTACAGAATATATATTCAGCTGTACTACAACATATGTGCAGTTTTACAATGTGTCTATACCTCCAGCTGGATGCTTGTGTGAAGCAAAATATAATTGTTGTGGGGGGGTAGCTTGAGTACCAATCACTGCCAACATAAGTAAACAGGAATACTCTCAGAGCAAAAGTGTCTGCTCAGGATTTGTGATGTAATGCCCTTTTGAGGTGATTATGAATTTCACTGAGCACGGTTGCTGATCTACAGACGTCTTCATGATTCATATTACAGAAGAGTAATGTCACCATACACAAAAAGAACTAGTACTTCTGCTACAGACATCTAGCTCACAAAAAAAGGGCATGTTCTAACATTGTGCCAAAGCCATCTAGCATACTATAACTAACCACATAAACCAGTGATGGTGAACCTATGACACACGTGTCAAAGGTGACACACCACAACATTTTGGGTGACACACTAGCATTCACCAACACCCGAGTTACCAAAGAAACTGAATGAACAAAAATACAAGAAATGTGACCCTGCACTTATCTGTTAAAACACTGAAAGAAAAAACTCTATCTGATGTTAATCAAATCAAATGCAATGTGTTACATATTTTTTCAGTCCAATTTAAAATTACTATTAAAAGTAGGGTAATTTTTCTGCACTACTTTAAGCCCAATTATCAGTGCACATATCGTGTTCCCTATTGTGAGTCACTGATTTTTCTTTTACTTTCATAATACATAGCAGCATACATGATTGGACTGTATTTTTTTTTAAATAAATGAATATGGAAAGAATTTGTTTCTCTTTTGTTTGGGGTGGTGGTGAGGGACACGACAGCAGAGTCACAATAGGCATTTTCCGAATTTTTGACACAGCGGGTCCAAAAGGTTTGCCATCACTAACATAAGCAGTCATTATCAAGAATCTTGTAAAACTTGACCCATCAACAGTTGGGCTTTATCATGTGTCCATCCTGCCTGTTTTATCCGATAAATTTATTTGAAAGGATTATTTTGTCCATAAACATTCACCATACAGTGCACTCTACATATTTAGTGCTGGACAGGGCCTTCAACACTATACCCCATACATATATCAAACAAAAGCTAAATGCCTTAAAAATTTGACTGTCTTGTGGTAAAAAAGAGTAGCAAACTTGCTGAAATGCAGAAACCACACAGTGCAATTTTCTGGTGCCTCATCACAAAGTATGAAAGTGACCAACAGTGTCTCATATGGGTTGGTGATGAGAGCTACCTATTTGGTATATATTTCACAGATCTCAGTGCAGAGAGCAAAAACCTTTGGTTAACACCATTTATAGATAACTTTAACCTAGATTTAGTAATCCACAAACGAAAAGGCTGCCAAATAATCCAATTCTTTATTCACGAACACTCCAAAGAATAAGTCAAATGTTTGCCCGACCATGTCAGGCTTTATCAAGACAGTTTTATGCCTGTATGTTTAAATACACTGACTAAGTCCAAAGACTTCATTTGATTGGCTTAAGTTAATTTGCAACAATTAAAATTAATCATTGAAAAAAATAATCAACAATTGATTTCATTTTAAAGTGCTAGTGCATTAATAATCTAAAGGCGTTTACATTTATAAATAGTGTAATTGTTAAAACATTTGTTACTTAGAAAATAGTTACAAGCAATTTCCATAAAAAATATGTATGCGTACATCAATTACTTTAAAAACACTTTTAAAACAATTGTCCCTTAAAGAAAATATTTAAATTAAGCTTTCTTGTAAATAGTTTTAGCTCTAAAATTGATTTTGTAATGTTAAGAGGGCGAAGTGGGACAAAATGAAAGCCCTTGGTAAATAACTCGAAATGAGTATCCCTTACATTAATGTCATTTCCTTCATACTCATTTCACTATGGTTTCACGTCATTTTTCCGATGTTATTATCTTGTTCGTACTGTACTTGCTCATTCATTTACTTATTTACTTATTTACTTATTTATTTATTTATTTATTTATTCATTCATTTTATTCATCCGCTTATTCACACATCAAATTTCAGATGCACACATGGATTCCTATTTTAGAAGACATCTGAGTCATAGGTTCACTATTTTGTGTGCATTGTGTACTAGATTTAGTCGTAGCTAGGTTTAATTACTTTTTGCATTGCAGGTTGCCACCACACCGTAGTTACTATTATTGTTGTTTTTAAAAGTGTTTATAAAATTGATTCTACAATTGTTTTAAAAGTGTTTTTAAAGTAATTGATGTACGCATACATATTTTTTATGGAAATTGCTTGTAACTATTTTCTAAGTAACAAATGTTTTAACAATTACACTATTTATAAATGTAAACGCCTTTAGATTATTAATGCACTAGCACTTTAAAATGAAATCAATTGTTGATTATTTTTTTCAATGATTAATTTTAATTGTTGCAAATTAACTTAAGCCAATCAAATGAAGTCTTTGGACTTAGTCAGTGTATTTAAACTATGGTACACCAGGCATAAAACTGTCTTGATAAAGCCTGACATTGGTCGGGCGAAAGCGCTTGACTTATTCTTTGGAGTGTTCGTGAATAAAGAATTGGATTATTTGGCAGCCTTTTCGTTTGTGGATTACTAATTCTTGGTTTTCTGTTCACATTTTGCTTTTTCTTAACCTAGATTTACCTCACAAAACCATAACACTCACTCCAGAATGTACTGCTCCTGCTATACTCTAGCTGTACTAAAACTGGACAACCTTCTACCCTCATCATACTGTATAGCTATCACAATACCAAACACAAATCTAGTCTGGGATCTAGTTAATAATGTTTACAGGTCCCTGTCTTTTGTCTATCATATGACAGCAGTTTTGAGGAAAACCATTTTTTTTAACAAAGCTAATTATCAAAGGAAAATCAACAAGATCTAAAGAGCAATCATTCCCTGAGTCATCATCCACATTTGGGATGGATCTGACTTAAACATATCATACAAACCACCAAAGATTTCTAACTAGACATATCCCTGGGCTACCAAGAGAGTCTGTTAGATCTGTCATTTCACTCCTATTCATATACTTTGGTGGTGGTGGGAGGGGGGTGATGCTATTTATTTTCTAGATATGAAAGTGGTTCATCACAGCAGGATCCTGGGATGACTAGAACAACAGACTTGGATCACTCCTCAACAGTCTGCAGAGGACCAAGTATAGGGATAGGACATTTGAGCTAATCTGCATATGACATGTTGGGAAAGCCATGTATTCCTTTCCTTTGCTGTATGACAATTCAGCAGTTAGCACAGGCTGTGTTTCAGTGTATTTGAAACTTATGTGTGTGTATGACTTTTAAAGACACGGTTGTTAATGTATATAACATGTTTATATGCTGAATGATGGTCTGAGTACATATCTACACATTTCTCAGGTGGAATGATGATGTATTTGTATTTTATATCAGAGCTTGAGCAAAATACATGTTTTCTCTTTTACATGACCCAAACTGACAATATTCGTATTTCCTTTAAATTAATATGCATCAGAAGTCATCAGATAGCACAAATAGGACACCCATGGGTCGTGGCTACCCATGTCATAACTGCCACCCCATTTCTTTTTGTCAAACCTGCTCTTCCATTGTCTCTTTCAAAAATCAGGCACACTCATTTACATAGGAGTTCCAGTGTCTGCAGTTACCTTTCAAATGGGATTACTAGCATTTCCTTGAATACCTCTTCCTTCCCATTAGAAGCAATGAGGATCATTGTTATTCAACTGCCCATACGCATTAGTCTTTCAGTAGTCATTCAGAGATATGCGTTTTGTGTTACACTTACTTCAGAGCAAGTATTGCAACAAATACCTTTACAGACAGTGTCTGTCATTCAATTTTATGTTGCTTTTTCCATTTCAGTTTGAATGCAGACAGCATATTTGTCACCTCCGAAAGGTGCTTTCCCTCTGAACCTCAATACTGCCTTTTGAAGTGCATGTGTTTACTCCAGCGTATTTTTCTTAACTATTTAGTAGTGCATTTTTGATAAATGAGTAGGTTGCGGTGGTGCAGCAGTTAGCGTTGTCGCCTCACAGCAAGAGGTTCTCCTGTTTGATTCTCGGCTGGAGCACCTTCTGTGTGGAGTCTGCATGTCCTCCACGCGGTCGAGTGACATTAAAGACCTGCAGGTAGGTGCATGTGTGAATGGGTGTGCCTTCTTTGAAGGTTGGGTGTCGGGCTGGCATCGTAAAAATCTACTGCCAATCATAAGCGGACCAGAGTTCTGGCGACCTCTAACTGGGAAAAGCCGAAATACATTACTATTTTTGATAAATGAGTCATGAACAGTATGCTGTATGTAGTTATATGTCATTGGTCCACCAAAATCATCAGTTTTATTTCCTTACATCTTTACTTACTTGTTCACTTTTTATGTTTTGCAGTTCATCTGAACACAGCAGATAAAATACACTCTATAGAGAATAGAGTAGATGTTCAGAAGCCATGCATAAGTCTTCTGTTACTGTTACTCTGGTAATCACAGTGAGTGCAACAATGAGATCTGCACATTTACAAAAATGTAAAACTTAATTAGATAAAGAAATACAGTATGTACCAAAAGGTGTGGAAGGGAACATGAGAAAAGAAGGGTGAAGGATACAGGGTGAAATAATGCAATGCATACAAATGAAAGCAGTTGCAAATACATTTGACACTGCAGTCCCAAAGCAATATATTTTCATGTGTGTGTGTGTGTGTGTGTGTGTGTGTGTGTGTGTGTGTGTGTGTGTATATATATATATATATATATATATATATATATATATATATATATATATATATATATATATATATGTATAAAAAATGTTTTTGCTTTCTTTTTACTAAGAACATCTGTTGCATAATACACACACACAAACACACACGTGTATGTGTGTGTATAATATATACACACATATATATATCTGAGGAATTTACTAGGCTATTGGCCCTGAGATCCTTACAAGAATAGCCAAGAATTTAGCCCATGTTCTAACAAGTCAACTCCCTATGCCACTGTCCAGCAGGGACACAGGTGAAATCCCAGGGATGTATTTTCGGTTTCCCATCCAATTATCCAGGTTGCACTTAAAAAGGGTTAATTGAGGTACTCTGCTTTATGGGGAGAGGAAGTCTATTCCACAAAAGGGGGAGTGTCTCTGGGACACAAATCTGTCCTACCAACAAGTCCTACTGATGTCACAGACCAGGCTGAATTCATGTGTGCGGGTTACTCGAGTGGAGCTTCCCTTGCAGATATGCAGCTGTCCCATCAGGGCAGGGTATGAGATTGCTTTGTACGCCAGACAGAGATCACCTCTGAGGAGTCTGTAGGAGACTGACTAGAGGGACAGAGCTTTTAGCCTCTCCGTGTATGGTAGATGTTTAAGGCCCTGAATCCACTGCATGAGGAACATCTGATCTCTCCAGCTACTGCATGTGCTTTGTGAGGTACATGCCGAAAGGGGTATTGTACTCAATAATGGGTTTTATAAGGGAAGAACACAGGGATGTTACGACCACCTTGTCCCTGGATGAGATACCCTTACTAAAGAGGTGGGCCATGTAGAAAGCTTTCTGTACAGTGGAAGCAATATGGTGGTCTAAAGTCAGTTTGCTATCAACCTGGGTGCCCAAGTCCCTCACAACTGATTGCATGCTTAGGACCTTATCAGTGTGATAATTTGTGGGGATGTCACTCTCCCCAATAATTAATGTTAAGTTGTCTATCTCGCCTTCATTCTTGCTGGTTGGGTTCGGAGCCGATCCTCTGCTCCGACTCGGCCATCTTCAAAAGCTCAAGAGCTTCTTACTGGCTCGAGGCCCCCCTATATCCCATGATGCCTGGAGCTAGATACCCAGATCTCGTTTGCCGCTTCTGCTACAAGGTTGCGTTTACTGGCTCAGGTCGTATTTTTTCACTTATTGATAATATTAGAACTTTTTGTATATTATTAATTATAACACTTAGTGTCATACATAGTTGTAGGATTTGTGGTAATTGTTAGTGTTTAATTCCCCCCTTGAAAATTTGTTTTCTTCTTAGAGAGTTTTCCCCTCCCTCCCCCACTCCCGTTTTGCCTTTTTAAGGTAAGCCATTTTAGTTAGAGGCTTATCCTTGTTTTCTTTTTTAAGGTAGAAAAATTTTTTCATTAGAAATTGTGGTAGTTTGTAGGTCTTATATTACAGAGTGTGTGTACTGTTAGGGTGTGGTAACTTGTGTGGACTGTCTGTGTTTTTTTCTAGTTACCTACTTCCCTTTGTACTCTTTCTTTGTATTTGAATTTTCCTTTACAGGAATGTCTAAAGACACGAAAGTGTCTGGATTCAAGAAGTGTGACTCATGCTGTCAGAAAATGTCTCTGACAGATTGTCACACTTCTTGTGTCTACTGCTTGGGTGCCCTACACCTGCAGGACTCTTGTTCGGTGCGTCATGCCTTTAGTCCAAGAGTCCTGCAGAAGCATAGGAATAAGCTTATCCTTAGGGGTTTGCTTAAACCTGAAGGATCACCAGCCAAGACTCAGTCAGTGAAACCTTCCAGGCCATCGAAGCCGTCAGCCCCCAGTTCGGAGCCGTCGCCGTGTGTGGTTTCTGCTTCAACTTTGGTTCCGGCTGGAACCGAAGTACCTATCTCCAAGTCAACTTCGGCTCCGACTGGAGCCGAAGTACCTATCTCCCAGTTGGCCCCGACTCTTCTGTCCGAACCATCAGGGAGTCGAAAACACTCCAGGTCACCATCCTTGGAGTCGATACACTCAGCTCCAGGGTCACCCTTGTTGCAATCGGAGCGAAGTCATCGATCCCACTCTTCTCGGTCGTCTAGACTTTCTGACCATGATTTGGAGAGAGTGGTGAGCAGGCTTTTAAAATCACAGGCCCTGGCTAAAATACTATCCAGCCCCCCCTCATCAGGGTTCGGCTCTACCTGTCTCTGCAATAGTTCCTCCTTCGACTCATCCATTGAGTTCGGAGCCGGAGCATGCTGAGGCTGGAATCGTGGGACCGTCGGCACCGATACCTTCCCTTTCGGTTCCGTCGTTGGCTCCGATCTCTTCCATGGTGCCATCCTTGGAGGGATCTGGGCTCCGGGACTCCCTCGTTGGCTCCGAGGGGGTGAGTGGCATCGGACCCTTGTCCGACCCCGCTCTCCCTCTCGGAGCTTCGGCGCAGGTGAGTTCGGCTCCTACATTGGCTTAGGAGCCGTCTCTCTCGGTGCCGGGGAGGATCCCGGTCTCTTCGGAGATGGAGCCTTCTCCGATATCAGGAAGGGGCGCCTTCGAGGTCATGAGGAGTGTGCTGGCATCTGAGTCAGCCTCACGGTCAGCCTCATCGGCTCCTCCCCCCATGGTGCCTGCTCCTGCCTCAGCCCCTCCTCCAGACCCAAAGTGTGGGCAACAAGTGCTCCAGGGCACCCAATTGGGTGTATCGTCCTCTTCCTAGGCCTCCCCTGTTCATTCAGAGGAGCCCCCTTGAAAGAGGAAATGCAAGAGGAAGCATGTCGACTCCCCTGAGTCTGTCACTTCAAATACCGACTTAGAGGAGTCAGAAGGGTCCCCGAGATCCCCCTCTGAGGATGTCTCCTTCTCAGACATCCTTGAAATTCTTAGGCAGAGGGGGAACTTGACTACCCTTAACCCTTCCGAGGATGAGTCGGTATTCATGGACGCGTTTGGATCCCGACCCTCCACCTCCTGGGTGTCTCCACCTTTTGATCCACTGATGTCTGTGGTGGCTCGAAAGGCGTGGTCAGCTCCAGACACAATGGAACCAACTCCCCGCAGGCCCACAAAATTCATTACTGCCCCTCAAGACAAGCAATTTCTGACCAAGGGTGTTCCCGTTGATGTCATGGTGGTAGCAGCGGCCACTAAAAAGGAGTTGGCTGAAACTTCTTCGTCTGTCCTTCCCCCTAATAAGGAATCTAGGACGATGGACAGATATGGGAAGCGGATGTTTTCCTCAGCGACCTTCTCCATGAGGTCTCTGAATTATTTGTGCCATTTTACCCGCCTTCAAAGGGATCTCCTTAAAGAGCTAGGAGATACCCTTCAAGATCCATCAGCTGCAGGGGGCCCAGGCTAAGGTTGCCTCCCAGCTGGCAACTCTAAATTCGGTAGTAAACTCCTCCATGCGGCTCATCTCTTATGCAGCTGATGGCGCGAGTAGGGCCGCAGGCACAGGCGTGACTCTGAGGAGACACGCTTGGATGTGGTTATGCAACTTTGCGGAACCCTTCAGGGCATCTTTCACCAACACCCCCTTTGATGGTTCTGCTCTGTTTGCACCACAGGTGAAGGATACCCTTACCAGGTGTGAGCAGGAAGGCAAGACTCTCTCTGCTGTGGGAGTCCGTTTTTCCACTCCTTCAAGACCATATCCTAAAGGTCAGAAGAGTGGGAAAATGTGGTTCCGGAAACCCCAGGGAGCCGTGCCTAACACGTGGAGAGTTTTCCTCCAGGGGCAGAGGAGGGAACAATAGATGCCGCCCTAGGGGCAGAGGGGGTCCTCAAAATCGGGGCCAAAGAGAATCTTTCTCTGACAAGCCCTTCCAGCATCCATGAAGTGCGGCCTGGCTGTCCACCTTCGGAGACAGTTGGGGGAAGATTATCTCTGTACCCAAAAGCCTGGCAAAGTGTAACACAAGACAAATGGGTACTTTCTATCATATCCGAATGCTACAAAATCCCCTTCTTTTGCACTCCACACTTTACCAACAAATCCCTTCCAGATGTTCCACCCAATCTAAGGGATCAAGCAGTTCAAGAAATTTCAAAACTGCTAAGAAAAAGAGCCATCCAGTCAGTCCCAGCAGACCAACAAGGATCCGGAATTTACTCAAGGTTCTTTCTGGTACCAAAAAAGACAGGGGACTGGAGACCCATTCTGGATCTCAGCAGACTAAACAGGTCTGTTCAAAGAACGAAGTTCCGGATGTTCACACTACAGTCCATTTTACCCTTTCTGGGTCAGGACAATTGGATGTGCGCTCCATAGATCTTCAGGACGCGTACTACCATATCAAAATGGACAGACGCTCCAGAAGATTCCTCCACTTCCTGCTGGGAGCCAGTCATTATCAGTTCAGAGCTCTGACCTTTGGTCTCACCACAGCCCCCATGGTGTTCACCAAAAGTTTGGCAGTAGTTACCGCTCGCCTGAGATGGCAAGGATTCCAGGCGTTTCCATATTTAGATGACTGGCTCCTTACTGCAACCACCAGGCATCACCTGCTGCGAGCCAGAGACTACACCATCCAAACGTGCTCCAAACTAGGTATCACAATAAATTTCGAAAAGTCTGCATTGTCGCCTTGTCAATCTATCACCTTTATAGGTGCAAACTTAAATACAAAGGACATGTCAGCGAGACTTCCAGTAGACAGAGTGTTAGCTATTCGACGACATGTGCAGGTCTTATTAGGATGCAAAAAGATTCAGGCCAGATTTGTCCTAAAACATTGGGTCTCATGGCAGCGGCGATCATACCAGTCATCCCTTGCACGTTTTCACATGAGGATTCTTCAGTGGATGCTGCTCACTCAATGGTCCTTCCAGCAACTCCCAATGTCTCATATGATAATGATCACACAGTCATGCAAAAACCAACTTGTTTGGTGGATGGTTTCTCCATCATTACGCCAGGGCAGACCATTTGTTCTCCCTCCTCCAGTAGCTACGGTGACCACGGATGCCTCCCTGATCGGGTGGGGGGGGGCATTTTCAGGGCAGAACAGTCCAAGGCACCTGGCAGCCTCACGAGTACCATCTGCATATCAACGTCTTGGAGATGACAGCAGTGCTTTTAGCATTGCAAGCTCTTCAGAACTCTCTTCCCACCGGGACCATTGCAATTCAAACAGACAATATGTCAGTAGTATGGTACATCAACAAGCAGGGCGGAATCAAGTCCTACCCCTTATGTCGAGCAGCACTCAGACTTTGGCAGTGGGCAATCTCTTCCCACCAGTTTCTGATAGCAGCGCACATCCGTGGGAAGTCCAACGTTATAGCAGACAGGCTGAGCACAGCAATTCTCATACCTCACGAGTGGTCTCTCAATCAAACTGTGGCGGACAAAATTTTCCGCAAATGGGATCAGCCTTGCTGCGACCTTTTTGCCACCCCCTTCAACAGCAAGTGCGACAATTTCTTCTCTCTCCTCCCTCTTCCCGGACACTTCCCCAGAAACGCTCTAGTTCACAATTGGCCTCAGGGGCTTCTTTATGCATTCCCTCCGTTTCCCCCGACTCCCAAACTAATACAGAAAGTTACCACATTGGAATGCAAGATGATCCTCATTGCCCCTTACTGGCCTCGACAAATTTGGTTCCCGTTCCTGCATCATCACCTTCTGGAACAGCCCTGGATCCTGGACCCACTTCTAGACCTCCTGATCCATCAATCGGGCGGGCTGCACAATCTCTTCAATTTCTCCAGCTCACTGCTTGGTTTCTCCACTTCCGACCTTAGCCAGGCTTCCGAACATCTCCCACTCGGTGCGTGAAATCATCTTATCCTCGCATAAGTCTACCACTAGAAAACCTTATGCTAGTAAGTGGAAACATTTTTCCTTATGGGCAGAAACCAGGAATATAGATCCCTTTTTAGCCCCTGTGCACCTATTTTAGAATTTCTAGCGGAACTTTTTAGAGCTGGATCCTCTTCTGCCACAATTACAGTTCAGCTAGCTGCAATTTCAAACTTTCATACGGGCCTATCTGATACAAGCATCATGTCCCATAAGCTTTGTAAAGCCTTTCTTAAAGGGACCACTCTACTCAGGCCCCCAGTAAGAGATCCCCCGTCTCCGTGGGATCTGAATTTGATTTTAGCTTCCCTGATACTGTCCCCCCTTTGAACCGGCAGCTTCTTGTTCCTTGAAGTTTCTTTCTTGGAAAACCCTTTTTCTGGTTGCAGTTACGTCGGCTAGAAGAGTTTCTGAATTTCAGGCTCTTTGTGTTCGTCCTCCTTACCTAGTTTTTCACAAGGATAGAGTTTCTCTTCGGACTAACCCTTCCTTTCTTCCAAAGGTTACTTCTGATAATAATTTGAATCAGTCCATTGACCTACCTGTGTTTTTTCCAAATTATTCCAACAAGGCAGAATACAAGTTACATCAGTTGGACGTTCATAGACAATTGCGCTTTTACTTGCATAGAACCAAGCAAATCAGAAAATCAGACCAGTTGTTCCTGTCCTATGCTGAGGGTAAACAAGGTATACCGGTGTCGAAAGTAACCTTATCTAGGTGGTTGACATCTATTATTACATTTATATATCAGTTAAGGAATAAAGAGCTTCCTGCTAAACCAAAAGGTCACTCCACCAGAGCTCTAGCTACTTCAGTGCCTTTTCAGGCCAGATTGCCAATGGAAACTATTTGTGCGGCAGCTACATGGGCTAATCCACATACCTTCATTTCACATTATAAGCTGGATGTGGCCTCCAGGAGCAGAGCTGATTTTGATTCCACTGTTCTCAAGAGTCTGTACGATGAGTCACCCAGGATTGAGGTGCTAGGGACGCTGTCCCAACCAGCAAGAATGAAGGCGAGATAGACAACTTAACATTAAGAAGTTATGTACCTACCATAACGTCCCATGTTAGTTGTCTTCTTCTCGCCTTTGTTCTTGCGTCCCACCCTCCATCCCCCTATCCTAGCAGACCGAGAAGAGTTCCTTATGTTTTTTTTATCACTGGCTGAGTCTTTGGCTATAACTTCTGACTATCAGTCTCTCCAGTAGGTTCATGTATCCTACTACAGTTTACTGTAATATTATAATTGTTATTATTATGTCTGTAGTTAGGTTTACCAAACGAGATCTGGGCATCTAGCACCAGGCATCATGGGATATAGGGGGGCCTCGAGCCAGTAAGCAGCTCTCGAGCTTTTGAAGATGGCCGAGTCAGAGCAGAGGATCGGCTCCGAACCCAACCAGCAAGAAAGAAGGCGAGAAGAAGACAACTAACATAGAACGTTATGGTAGGTACATAACTTCTTATTCTACATGCAGTTTAAATATTATATATATAGATATAGATATATATATATATATATATATATAAAATGTAGCTGCAAGCTGGATTCAAACTCATCATCATCTGTTTCTTTAAGCCCACTGCATTTATACCTTCTGTTATAGAGATATTTATACATACATATACATATGTATATACATACATAATGTCACCTAAGATGCTCTACAGCAGTCAGAACGCCAATCTTTTTTCTTTCAGAAGAGCATCACTACCTTCCATCTCTTGGTACATAATTTATACATGCTAGACTCTTTACTATTCTCGAACCACTGGATTACTAGTACATGCTCTGTTGACATAAGTATGATAAATGTATTACAGAAGATAAGCTTCGCACCCTATAATACTAGTATTCACTCTGCAGTAAGTAACTGTTTACAGTGGATGCCTTGAATGGTCCAGAACAGTCAAACTCTTTGCATTGTTCGCACATCAGTATTGCAAGGATTCCTAAAGTATATGACATGACTGCTGTGTGTGGTTATTTATCTGTCATTTTTGGTGCAGCAGGTTTTCAAAAGCCTACGGCACCTGCCAGGTGGAAATGTATCATCATTGTATAACTTACCAATCATTCAGTAGTGTGGGTGCTGTTTGCACTTGTGTATGTCTAACAGTAAATGTAGCTTCTTCGCCTCTGTTGCCTGTCTGACTCAAAACTTATGTATTTTTTTTTCTTTACCAATATTGCCAGTAGGTACCTCTGTCATACCTGTGAGTCTATTTTCCTTCAAAGAAACCAATTGGTATGAGTTGACAGTGTCAGTACCTTTGACACTCAGTTGTAATTGAGCAGTGTTTTGTGGAGAGGTGAGTAATGCAACACACACCAGCAGTACATGATGGGTGTGGGTGCGTGTGTGTATGTTCATGCATGTACACAGGGTGTCCATGGTGTAACAAGAACTGAAAGATGGAATGTAAAGCTAACTTGTTAGGGAAAGAGTTACGTCTGTGCAGCTGGCTTTCTGCAATAACTGCGGGTATTAAGCTGACATCATATATGGCTTTTGCCCTCACAGACATTGGAGTACTGCTTTTAGAGTGGTGGGGAAAGCACCTGTCTTCACTGGTACATTGTGTGTGTGCGTGTGACGTCTGGGGAGTGTTATGAGTTGACACTGTCAGTAGCTCAGACAACTCAGTGGAAACTGAAGCAGTGTTCCGTGGAGAGGTGGGTAATACAATGCACTTCCATGGTACAGTGTGTGTGTGTGTGTGTGTGTGTGTGTGTGTGTGTGTGTGTGTGTGTGTGTGTGTGTGTGTGTGTGTGCTTGCGCATGTGAAGGCCTGCTAGTATTCTTGTGCATGTATGTCTGTGTATGCGCATGTGTGGAGGCATGCATGGTGTATTGTGTAACAGAAAAATATGGACTGACATCTCCTTACTCTGGACAGTGGTGTGTGTCATTGTCTGTCTGTGTGTGTGTGTGTGTGTGTGCATGCATGCATGTATGCCCATATCTATATGGTGTAACAGAGAATTGTGGAGCAAAGCCATATGGACACCGCTGAACAGATGTGGGGAGTCTAGTGCTAGCATGCATCTATCACATTGGTTGACAAAGGCATTGTTGGTACAGCTGCTGTCAATGTTGCTATACAAGTGTTGTCATGCATGTAAATGCCTGAATGGATTGAGGGCGGTGTGATGGGGACAGAAGGGTAACAGTGCTGGGTGTCAGACAAGCATGCATCACAAGTGTACCTAATTTGGCCTTACACTTTTACTCTGACATGGTAGAATCCAAAATGATTTTTGATTAAGGTTTTATCTCGCCTTCAGAAAAACAATACAATTTATTGCACTGTAGGACTGTTTTTCATGAAATGGATGCCGCTTCATGTACTCAAACTCTGTGAACTTAACCAAGATAGTAGTACTGCTACTTAGAAAAGCTTTATAACTTGGAAGCTTTCTCCACAAGTCGAGTCTGTTGCTGAATGGATAAGAGATGTGCATGAAAAGTATACAACTAAAAAAAGGCTGTGTGAAACAAAAAGCAATGGCTCACATAAGAGGCTAGGGAGGCTGTAAGAAGAAACAAAACATATAGGTTCATAGGTAGGTACTAGGCTATCGGCCCTAGGGCCTATACAAGCCCAGCCATAACAATTCCCTGGCTACTTCTTCCCACAATATTTACTTCCCTGGACACCTGTCTAGCAGGGTGACTGATGGGATCCCCGGGGTGAATTTCTTATCTCTCATCCAACTGTCAAGGTTCCTTCTGAAGAGGGCCAAAGAGGCGCTCTGCTTGCCATATATGGGCAGTCTATTCCAGAGTCTGGGGAGTCTCTGGGTCAGGAACTTATCCCTCAAGCATGTTTTGTTCATTGTGATGACAAGGTTTAGATCCCTGGAGTGTGTGGCTCTGAGGGATTGGGATTTCTTTAAGTGTAGCATGTCCAACAGCTCTGGGTTTGACATGGCCTTGTATGTTAAGCAGAGATGGTCTCTGAGTAGGCAATATGCGACAGAGTTTAGCTGGAGTTTTTTTTTTTTTTTTTTTTTTTTTTAAGACGGTCAGCATAGGGCATCTGCTTTTGGCCTGTGATTCCTTTAGTGAGATATTTCTGTGGCCTTTCCAGTTGTTGCAGATGTCTTGAGAGGTACATACCAAACGGGGCATTGTATTCTACAATGGGTCTAATGAGGGATGAGTACAGTGGGACAATGACCTCCTTTTTTCTGAATGAAAAGCCCTTAGTGATGAGGTGTGCCATATAGAAGGACTTCCTGACTGTTGTGGCGATGTGGTTATCGAAGGTGAGACCACTGTCCACCTGTGTCCCTAAGTCTCTTATCACACTTTGGGTATTTAGTGTACTGCCACCTATGTGGTAATTCACGGGTACATGTTTTTTCCCCGAAGGGGATAACTATACATTTCTTGGCATTGAGCTTGAGCCCATGGCTCTGGCACCAAGCATCTGTTTCTTTAAGACCCTTTTGTAGAATATCCACATAATTTGGGAATTCAATAATGGCTCCCAGTTTGCAGTCATCTGCGAACTTTGTTAGCTAGAGTCCCTTAGTGTTGGCCTGTACTTCAGAGAAGTAGATGCCAAACAAGAGCGATCTCAGGACTGAACCCTGAGGTACTCCACTTGTCTGCAGCTGGATTTGGAGTCTGCTACTTTTACAGTGTGGGTTCTGTCAGCAAGCCACATGGCAACCCATTGAGTGATGTAGGGATTAATGCCCAGCTTAGTAAGTTTATCTATGATTTCAGAGTGGGGGATGGTGTCAAAGGCCTTGGTGTGGTCCAGATAGGCTGTGTGGACCGCCTTACAATATTAATTTGTTAGGTAAAGTTTGGCACTACCTAAGGTGGTTCATGTTATACTACGAAAAAATAAGTATGCAAAAATAACCATGTGGCCAGCCAGAAAGAACTACGCAATCCAAAGCAAATATTTCGCTGTGTAAATTAGAGAAAATCAAAATAAAATATAGAACAAAAGCGTGGATTGAGATTGGTGTTTTTTTTCCACCAGTTTTCCTGGGACAGTGCTAGTCAACAGGAGCAAAGAGTCATTAGGGAACAGTGTTTGCAAGCTTCTTTCAGAAAAAGTGTAGAACATCAGTAGGAACAACATTTGTAAAACTCAGTGCAATACAGTCAATGACACAATCTACCTCCTGTTAAACTTGGCAATATTTTTCAAGTTTTCCATTCAAAGTGAATGGAAGTCTGATGTGACAGCAAAGGGTAGAGCTAATTGTTCTCACAATCACGGCTGTCATAGTGCATTTTGGGACACATTTAGGCTATCAGGGGAAAATGCTCTCATCAGGATGTCATCACGAGGGCAGACAGGAGAAAAACAAGAAATAAATTTTAGAATGAATACTTTTTTGGTTGAAAGCAGCTTTGGGAGGTGTAGAAAATCACGGCTAGATAAAAAATATTTGTTTTTTCATCATTTGCCCATAGTGGTCCTTTAAGTAGCTGGTATTTACAGTAGTGATTTGTTTTCTGATAAAGTTCTGTGATAAAAAAGGAACAAATGTGCTCTGTGGTCAGGGTGTCTTCATTTTCAGGTGGTTCAGTTCCTGTCCAGCCTTAAAGGAAAGGAAGTGCATGATTTCCTTAAGGAAGGACAAAGCAACAAAAAGGGAAAACTAATTGTATAGGAATGATTACTCTTGATATTGGATTTATAGTATTGCTTGTTCAAAACACAGTTTTCAAATTGAGAAATGTAATCTATCTGCCTTCTTAGGGGCTGCAAGATGGCTGTCAACCATTTTAGAAGCAGTTGGAAGTACAGGAGGAACAAAAATGAGATTCTAGTTGTAATAAATCATTTCAGTGTCCTTTAACAAATATTATATATTATATTCCAAATGAAAAAAGAAGTTATGTACTCACCATAACATTCCATGTTTGTAGTCATTCTCGCCCTTCATTCTTACATATGGGTTCAGAGCCGATCCTCTGCTCCAACTCGGCCGATTACAATGCTCAAAGTCTCTTAGTTGGCTCGTTGCAATGGAGGTATTCCATAGTGCACTAGTAAAATCCCCAGATCTTGTTTGCTGCTAACTATAAGAGAGATAGAAAGGTTATCCAGAAAGAACAATAATGAAAAGTCTCCACCCTACCAAATGCAACACTATCCTGTCTCCAGATCCTTCCAGGATGGGGGTAGGTAGGTGGGTTTGTAAGAATGAAGGGCGAGATGGACTACAAACATGGAACGTTATGGTGAGTACATAACACTTCTTTATGTTCTGTAGTCCTATCTCGCCTTCAATCTTACATATTGGACAGTGTCCTTAGCACCTTTTTCTCAGGTGGCTCACGGGAATATACTCCTGAGTACCTTGGAACCAAAAGAGGCTCTACCCCTGGAGGTCAAATCCAATTTGTAATGAGTAACAAAGGTATGAGGGGTAGCCCAAGTTGCTGCTGCACAGATACAGTCAATTGGAACTCTGGCTTGAAAAGCAGCAGATGTGGACAGGGATCTTGTGGAATGAGTAAATCTTTAATAGGAGGATCTTTCCATTGGAGGAGTAAATAAAGGAAATACAGTTGGAAATCCAATTAGACAGAGACACTTTAGAGACTGGCAGACCTATTCTAGCTTCAGAAAAGGACACGAACAATTGGTCTGATTTTCTAAGTTCCTTAGTTCCATGAAGGTAGAACCGTAACTGTCTGTGAACATCAAGTTGATGAAATTTATATTCCGCACTGATGGAATGATTAGGAAAAAATACAGGCAGTTCGATAGATTGGTTCAAATTAGTATAAAAGCAAACTTTAGGGATGAAGGAAGGATTTAGGATTTGTACAAAGGGAAACTCTGTCTTTGTGGAAAATCAAATAAGGAGACTTGACTGACTGTGCTCGCAACTCTAATACCAGTCTAGCGGATGTGATAGCTACTAGGAACAGAGTTTTCAAAGACAGAAACTTCAACTGACATGAATGTGCAGGCTCAAAAAGTGGGGAAGTTAGTTTGGACAGAATGAAATTTAGATCCAACGGAAGTACAGGTTCCTGAAAGGGAGGTCTCAGCAGGGTAGCGCCTTTAAGGAAGGTTTTACATAATCTGTGGGACATCAGATTAAGCTCATGTTGTCCCAAATGAAAATTTGATATTGCTGCCAGTTGAACCCTACTTGTGGCAGCAGCTGATCCCTGATGGAAAAGTTCAGTCAAAAATTCTAACACCACAGGGATGGATGCTGTGTAAGGATATACATTTTTTCTCTTTTGCCCAGATAGAAAATCTTCTCCATTTGCTAGCGTATAAACTTCCTAGTGGAAGGTTTGTGCGAAGATGTAAGGATATGGGTCACAACAGGTGAAAAATCACGAAGCCTGACTAGGGATGGAAGTGGAGCAGCCACACTGTCAAATGGAGGGTATGGAGGCAGGGGTGAAGGGAGCCTGACGTGTCAAGAGGTCTGGAACTGGGTCCAGAGTTCATGGATCGTCTAGGAGATGAGGCCCGAGAAAAGGGAACCAAATCTGATGAGGCCAGTAAGGAGTGATCAGAATCATTTTGCTTCCCAAGAACTTTGCTTTCTGGATCACTTTGGATATGAGCGGAAAGGGGGGGATGCATAAAGGAGTCCCAGGGGCCAATCGTGAACAAGTGCGTCTCTTGGTGACTCCCCCGGAGGGGGGATAAGGGAGAAGTAGCTACTGCAGTTGGCATTGGTCAGGCTGGCAAAGAGATCGCAGCAAGGCTGTCCCCATTTGCAGAAAATCTGTTCCACTACTTTCTGATTCAGAGACCACTCGTGAGGTATCAATATTGCCCTGCTGAGCTTGTCGACTATCACACTGGTTGTCCCTGGGATATACATTGCTACTAGAAAGCGTTGGGAAGGTATCGCCCACTGCCAAACACGAAGAGCCTCATGACAAAGGGGGTAAGATCTAGTTCCTCCTTGCTTGTTTAGATACCATACCACTGACATTGTCGGATTGGATTGCTATTGTTCCCAAGGGAAGAAAGTAGTGAAGTGCTTGCAACGCTAAAAGCACTGCTGTCATCTCTAGGACACTGATATGCAGGTGAGCCTCGTGATTTTGCCATGTGCCTTGGACAGTCCTTCCTAGATAATGCCCCCCCCAACCCTATCTGAGAGGCATCCATGCTCACAGTGACAATGGGTAGGTGAGGGAGGAATGGAGTTCCTGTTATCAGCTGATCAGGCTGAATCCACCAATGAAGGTCTTTTTTGCAAGACTCTGTTATGAGAATATGATGAGAAAGAGGCAGTTGTTGGAGAGACCACTGGGAAAAAAGAAGCCATTGAAGAATTCGCATATGCTGTCTGGCTAGTGGGACTAGATTTATGGTAGAGTACATGATCTCTACGAGTTTCAGCACTGTCTTTGCCGTGACTTTCTGTAGAGGAAGCAAGCTGTAAATCTGTTGACTGAGGTTTTGAAATCTGTCTGCAGGGAGACGAGCTAGCACGGCGACTGTATCTATTTCTGCAACTATAAAAGTCACAAATTGAAAGGGCGATAAGGCAGACTTTTCCCAATTTATCATAATCCCCAGCTGGGAACAGAGCTGGATGGTTGAATCCCTGACTTGTAGGAGTATCTGCCTGGTGATGGCGGTCAGGAGCCAGTCATCCAGGTATGGAAACACTTGGAATCCACAACGTCTCAGGTGAGCTGTCACTACCACCACACATTTGGTGAACACCCTGGGGGCTGTGGTGAGACCAAAGGGCTGAGCAAGAAATTGGTAATGACTGGCTCCCAGCCGGAAGAGTAGATGACTCCTGGATGCTCTGTTCATTTTTATATGGTAGTACGCATCTTGGAGGTCTATGGAGCCCTTCCAATTGTCTTTCCCTAACAGAGGGAGTATAGACTGCAGTGTTACCATCTGGAACTTGGCCTTCTTTAAGGATTCGTTTAGCTTGCTGAGGTCCAAAATGGGCCTCCAGTCCCCTGTTCATTTTGGCACTAAAAAGAATCTGGAATAAGTTCTGAATCCTATCTGGTCTGTGGGGACAGTTTGGATGACTGACTCTGACAGCAACTTTTGAACTTCTATAGCTGCTTGATCCCTGTGACTGGGTGGAACATCTGGGATCTTCTTGGGAGTGTGGGGTGGAAGAAAGGATATGGAGTATCCTCTGGTCATTATTCTTTGTACCCATTTTGTCTTGGGTGATGTTTAGCCAGGCTTCTGGATACAAAGCTAAGCGACCCCTGACTGGCTCCAGAGAAGCACAGCCGGGCCCACATCAGGAGCGCTGATAGGGACGTCCTCGAAAGAAATGGTGGCCACCCTAGTTTTGTGGACCCCCCCCCCGCCTCTAGGGCGACATCTACCATTAGCTCCTCCTCCTCTGCCTCTGAAGGAGGAATCACCTTGTGCGTCCGGGAAAAATCTCTGGGGCTTCTTGAACCACATTTTACCACCTCTGACCCTTGGGATATGGTCTAGAAGGGACGGTAAAACGTACTCCCATGGCAGAGAGAGTTTTCCCTTCTTGTTCCCACCTGGTGAGTGTATCTTTTTCCTTTGGTCCAAACAGAGAAGAACCGTCAAAGGGGACGTTGGCAAAGGTAGATTTGAAAGGCTCCGCAAAATTACATAAGCGCATCCAGGTGTGTCTTCTAAGGGAAACTCCCGAACCCACTGCCCTACTCGCTCCGTCGGCTACATAGGAAATCAGCCTCATGGAGGAGTTCACAATGTAATTTAAGGTGGACAACTGAACAGTCACCTTCTCAGGGACTCCTTCAGTAGATGTACCTTGAAGAGTATCTCCTAGCTTCTTGAGGAGATCTCTCTGAAGCCTAGTAAAATGTGTGAGATAGTTCAGCTATCTGAGGGTAAAAGCCGCTGAACAGAAGATATGCTTCCTGTATCTATCCATCATTTGAGACTCCTTGTTCAGTGGATGGACAGATGTAGAAGTCTCCGCTAGTTCCTTCTTAGTGGCCGCTGCCACCACCATGGCATCTACAGGCACACCCTTGGTCAAAAACTCTCTCTTTTGGGGCCGAGAGAAATTTGTTGGGTCTTTTGGGCCTGGCTCCACGTCATCAGGAGTTTCCCACACCTTTTGACTAACCAGGTCCATGAATTCATCAAAAGGTGGAGACACCCAAGAGGCTGAACATTGAAACCCGAAAGCCTTCAGGCACACTGACTCCTCATCAGAAGGGGTGTCAGTGGGCCAGCCGCCTCTCTGCTTCAGGATCTCCAAGATGTCTACAAAGGAGACATCATGAGAGGATGACCTGAGGGACCCTTCTGACTCCTCAAGATCAGTGTCTGAGGTGATGGACTCATCCACGGCGTCTACATGCTTTCTCTTGCATGTCCTCTTCTGAGGGGCTCAGAAGGCTATTTTGGGAAGGTCTCAGAAGACTGGGGGCCACCCAACAGGGGCTCCTGAGGCTGCGGGTATGTGCTGCAGAGAGAGAGAAGGTGCTGAGATAAAGGTTGGTGCTTGAGTGTGAAGAGTATCGGTACCCTTATGCGGAGCTATTGACCAGGACAGCATGCTCCTCATCATCTCGAATGCAGATCTCTCTCTGGCTCCGAAGACAGCCCCAGTTCTGAGGAAACAGAGGTAGTCCTTGGCTCCAAAGCGATCAGCTCCGAGATGGATGTATGGTCCAAGCTCATCCTAGCCGACGCACCAAGAGTGAGACTCGGCACTGAAGAGGTTAGGGTCCAAGCATCCCTGTTGGGGCCGACCGGTGAGCTTCAGCTCCTAGACACCATGGACGGCACCGAAGGTGTCGGAGCGGAACTCGGCTCAGAGACAGCCAAAAGGGGAGCTGGAACTGAGGGTTCCACAAACAAGTGGTACTGAAATATCTGGCTCCGAAGGCCTGACTCTGCTCGGAGGAGGAACCACAACAGGGAGAAGGGACTCGGATAGCTCCGGAACCGACTGGGTCAGAACCAACAACAATTTGGGCAAAGCAGATGACTTCAAGAGTCTACTCTCTCTATATCCTCTTAAAGGCTCTTGGAGGATCTGGATGACAGGATAGCTGACCTAGATATCTGTAAAATGGGAGATTGTAAAGTTGGAGAGACCAGCAAAAGCTCTCTGGACCAGCTCAGATGCAATTTTTCAGTAGTCGGCTCTGAAAAACTTGGGGCCGACACTGCAGTGTCAACATCGACCACCTCGACCGGCTCCGAGGTCAGTGGAGTTGAAGAGGTAGAGGCTTTATCCAGTTTTGTTTAACGAGGAGGTTCAGACAGAATAGTCAGCGCCGGAGAATGTCTCTTGGCCGACTTGACCTTCTCTTTTCTTGATGAATGAGACTTGGAAGATGAAGAAGAACTTGCTAAGTCCTCCTCAAAGGAAGGCTTGAGGAGACCTTTCAGAATTAATTTGTTCCTTCATTCCTGGAGAACTCTGGAGCTAAAGGAGTGACAGAAAGAACAAGTTTTCTGCATGTAAATGGCTCTGAGGCAATAAACGCAATTACTGTGACCATCTGTAATCGACATTTTTGGGAGCACTTAAGGCACTTTTTAAAACCCAAAGGTTTATGGTCTTTGGATTCCTTTGACATGACTACAATGGGCTCTATGAAACAGAAAGAAAGGAGGACAAGGTCCTCTAACGTAAACGGGCCTCGCCCTATAAGAGATGCACGCCAAATACAACAAGGAAGAGGTCCTCTAGCTCAAACGGGCCTAGCCCTGTTGAGGAAAGAGACAAAGTTAAACAGAGGACTAGATCCTCTAACTTAAATGGACCTAGCTGCGGAAAAAGAAGAAAGCTAAGCCGGAAAATATCAGAATCTTAAACAGCAGGCAAACTATTCAAAATAGCAAACACTGCACACAATATATCAATATAGAAAAATGTCAAAAAACAAGGTCCTAACACAAACGCGGACCTACAGTAATATGAACTGTATCAGAAACTAGCACACAGGATACCACACAGAGAACAAGGGCCCAATGGCCAACAAGTTCTCAACACTAAGTAAATAGCAAAAAACACTTCTATAAACTACTTATGAAAAAACTATCACTAATATTACGTATATCTAGCTATTTATGTGAAGAAATATCAGTAAAAATGTGATAATAAAGAAAAAGATTTCAACTTAGTCACGGCCAAGTAAGACTTCTGAACTTGTGGAAGCGGCAAATGATACCTGGGGATTTTACTAGTGTACTATGTGATACCAACCTTGCCACGGGCCAACTAAGAGACTTTGAGCTTTGTAATCGGGAGTCGGAGCCAAGGATTGGCTCTGAACCCATATGTAAGAATGAAGGCAAAATAGGATTACAGAACATCAGCTGTTACATCCTACATATGGTTTCAGAAAAAAAAATTCTTCCAAGGGGCATCAGAAGAAACACTTTCTACAGAATAAGAATTTGTCAGAGAGAAAAAAAGAAGTTACGTATTTACCATAACGTTCCATGTCTGTTGCCCAGTATCTCACCTTCCTTCTTGCTGGTTTGGTTCAGAGCCGATCCTCGGCTCTGACTCGGCCGCATACCAAAGCTCGAGAACTTGTACTGGCTCGAGGCTACAATCTATCCCAGGATGCCTAGCGGCTGTTCCACCAGTTCTCGTTTGAGAGACTACTCCCTAAAGTATGCTAACATGCAGAAAAGAAACTTTTATTAAACATATTGGTCATAAAGATAAAGAGGCAAGAAGGAAATCAGACCATATTTGTCAACTGTACAATCCTCTAGATCCTCCAGGAGGGGGAATGGATGGGTGGGACGCAAGAATGAAGGCGACATACTGGACAACAAACATGGAACATTATGGTGAGTACATACCTTCCTTATGTTATGTTGTCCTATCTCGCCTTCATTCTTGCTGGTTGGGACAGAGTCCCCAGTACCTTTTTCTTGGGTGGCTCAAGGGAATAAACTCTTCAGGACAGTGGAACCAAAGGATGCCCTGTTCCGGGAGGCCACATCTACTTTGTAATGAGAGATAAAGGTGCGAGGATTAACCCATGTAGCAGTAGGACAAATTGAAATCAATGGGAGTCTAGATTGAAAGGCAATGGAAGTTGACACCGCTCTAGTTGAATGTCCTTTAACTTTCCCTGATGGTTCTTTATTATGAGAATTATAGATATAGGTGATGGTTTCAGTAAGCCATTTGGACAAAGTAACTTTTGAGACTGCCATGCTTTTGTTTCCTATTCAAAAATAAAAAACAACTGGTCTGACTTTCTGAAACTGGTCTTATGCAAGTAAAAATGCAACTGTCTATTCACATCCAGTTGGTGAAGCTTATATTCTGCCTTGTTGCCATAGCTAGGAAAAAACACAGGCAATTCTATGGACTGGTTTAAATTCGCTTCAGACCAAACTTTTGGTAAGAAGGAAGGATTTGTTCTGAGAGAAACTCTATCTTTGTGGAAAATCAAATATGTAGGGCGGATAGACAAAGCTTGCAACTCTGAAACTCTCCTAGCTGAAATAATTGCTGTCAAAAAGACAGTTTTCAAAGATAAAAATTTTAGTGAACAAGAGGATGCTGGTTGGAAAGGAGGAAGGATCAGGGATGATAATACTAAATTTAGGTCCCATGGAGGAGGAGGTTCTCATAAGGTGGTCTTAATAGAAAAGTGTCCCTAAGGAAAGCTTTGCATAATCTATGGGACATTACATTGGATCCGAGGTCTCCCACATGATAATTTGATATGGCAGCTAAATGTACTCGTACAGTGTCCGCCGCTGCCCTTGATTAAAGACTTCTGTTAGAAATTCCAAAATTGCAGGTATAGAGGCTATAAACGGATCTGTGTGTTTTTTGTCCGCCCAACAAGAGAACCTCCTCCATTTGTTTGTGTAAAGTTTCCTAGTGGTCTTTTTGTGCGAGGAAACCAGAATGTGGCATTCTGCATGCGATAATTCTGGAAGCCTTGCTAAGACTGGAAGTGGAGTAACCAAGCTGTCACCTTGAGGCTCTGAAGAGCGGGATAGAGTGTTCCTGACTGATGGGTCAGAAGATCCGGCACTGGGTCCAGGATCCACGAGTCCTCCTGAAGGTGGGGCCAAAGGAATGGGAACCATATCTAACGAGGCCAGTAAGTAGCAATGAGAATTAACCTGCGACTCAATGACTTGGCTTTCTGAATCACCTTTGGAATCAATGGAAATGGGGGGAAAGCATAAAGAAGTCCCGGGGGCCAATCGTGGACGAGTGCATCCCTCGGTGACTCTCCCGGAGTGGAAATGAGGGCAAAGTAGTTGCTGCATTTGGCATTGAATGGAGTGGCAAAAAGGCCGCAGCAAGGCTGGCCCCATCTTCGAAAGATTTGATTTGCAACTTCCTGATTCAGGGACCACTCGTGAGGCATGAGAATTGCTCTGCTTAGCCTGCCTGCAATTATGTTGGATTTCCCCGGTATGTGCATTGCCGTCAGAAAGCGATGAGAAGAAACTGCCCATTGCCAAACTCTGGGCCTCTCAACATAGGGATAGGATCTGGTTCCCCCCTGCTTGTTGATGTACCATACCACTGACATACTGTCTGTTTGACTTGCTATAGTCCCCATGGGAAGAGAGTTCCGAAATGCTTGCAACGCCAAAAGCACCACCCTCATCTCTAGGACATTGATGTGCAAATGGTATTCGTGATCTTTCCAAACCCCTTGGACAGTATGTCCCAGATAATGCCCCCCCATCTGGGACATGCTTGATTACTGTAGCGACAGGTTGGGGAAGTACAAATGGTCTGTCCATCGTTAACTGAGTGGACTGAAGCTACCATATTAGGTCCCTCTTGCAGGACTCCATAATGAGAATCTTGTGCGACATGGGTAACTCCTGTATGGACCATTGAGCAAAGAACAGCCACTGTAATATCCACATGTGTAATCGTGCCAGTGGGGACCAGTGTTATTGCCGCTGCCATTGAGCCTAAGACCTCGAGGAAGAATTTTGCTTGTACCTTTTCCTTCCTGAGTAGGATAGATACTTGACTGCGTAGCGTTTGTATTCTCTCGAGGCAATTTTGCTACCATGTTGTTTGTTTAATTCTGCACCTATAGAGGTAATACGCAGTGATGGCAACAAGGCAGATTTTTCTGTATTTATAGTAATGCCTAGGTCTGAGCAGAGATGGATGGTGGCATCCCTTGCTCTGATTAGTAGGTGCTTGGTGGTGGCAGTCATGAGCCAATCGACTAAATATGGAAACATCTGAAATCCTTGATGTCTCAGATGAGCCGTGACTACTACCATGCATTTGGTAAAACACTCTGGAGGCTGTAGTGAGACCAAAGGGCACAGCTCTGAACTGATAATGACTGGCTCCCAGATGGAAGTGTAGAAATGTTCTGGAGCGCCTGTCCATTTTTATGTTGTAGCACGCATACTGAAGATCTAAAGAGCACATCCACTTGTCTTGTCCCAGAAAAGGAAGTATAGACAGCAGTGTTACCATCCGGAATTTTGCTTTCTTAACCGACTTGTTTAGTCTGCTGAGATGCAATATTGATCTCCAGTCCCCTGTCTTTTTGGGAACTAAAAAGAACCTTGAGTAAATTCCGGATCCAATCTGGTCTGCGGGGACTTCTTTGATGACTCTTTTCTAGCAACCTTTGAATTTCTAAGGTTGCTTGATCCCTTTGACCCGGTGGAATGTCGGGGACAGACTTTGACGGATGAGGTGGACAGTGGAAAGGAATGTTGTATCCCCTGGATATACTGGGCTGTACCCATTTGTCGAGTCCACTGCAGCCAGGCTTCTGGGTACAGTGATATTCTTCCCCCAACTGCCTCCAGGGGTGGACAGTCAGGCCTCCTTTCAGGAGCACTGGAAGGGCCGACTGGAGAATGTATCTGTCGCCCTGGTTTTGCGGACTCACTCTGCCACGTGGACAGTGTCTTCTATTGTTATCCCCCCCCCGCCTGCCCCTGGGGGAAGGATTACCACGAGCATCCGACAAGGCTCCTTTGGACTTCCGGAACCACATTTTTCCGCTCTTTTGACCTTTAGGTCAAGGTCTGGTAGGGGTGGAAAAACAAACTCTGATGGCGGATAGAGTCATGCCATCTTGTTGGCTCCTGGTGAGAGTCTTACTTTCTGCCCGAACAAGGACAAGCCATCAAAAGGGGTGTCAATAAAGGAAGATCTGAAGGGTTCAATAAACTCGCAAAGGCGCATCCAGTCATGCCTCCGAAGAGCTATTCCTGTGTCTGCTGCGATGCTTACTCCATCGGCTGCATAGAAAATGAGGTGCATGGAGGAGTTCGTAATCGAGGTTAAGGATACAAGCTGGGAATTGATCTTGGCCAATAAACCCTGGGCTGTAGCATCTTGTAGGGTATCTTCTAGCTCTTTAAGGAGATCCCTCTGAAGTCAGGTAAAATGTGATAAGTAATTCAGCGACCGCAGAGTAAAGGCTGCTGAGGAGAACATACGCTTCCCGTATCTGTCCATCGTATGAAACTCCTTGTTCGGTGGATGAACAGATGCAGAAGCTTCAGCGAACTCCTTTGTGGCCACTGCCATCACCATCGCATCTACTGGAAGTCCCTTTAAGTATGGTCTATCCTCTGGGACCGTAATGAATTTTTATCTGGCGTCCTTGGAACAGGGATCACTGACTCCGGACAGTCCCACACCTTTCGACTTGCAACACTCAGGAGAGGGTCAAAGGGGAGAGACACCCAAGAGGTGGAGGGGTGAGAGCCAAATGCCTCCAGGTATACAGACTCATCCTCAGAAGTGGAGAGGGATTAACAGCCTCCCCTCTGCTTAAGGATCTCTAGGATGTCTGAAAAAGAGACATCCTCAGAGGGTGACCGTGGGGACCCTTCCAAATCCTCTAAGTCGGTACCAGAAGTGACAGACACAGGGGAGTCTATGTGCTTCCTCTTACACTGTCTCTTCTGAGGGACCTCCTCTGGGGAATGTTCCAGGGAGGTATCGGAAGAGGGGGTTCCACCCATTTGGGTTTCCTGAGGCACTGACTCTCTACTCTGGGGTTGATGGAGGGGATGATGAAGCAGCAGACACTTGTCCTTTAGGGGGGAGAGTGGCTGGAGCCAAAGGTGGTGCAGACTCCGTGGAGAGCACACTCCTCATCACCTCGAAGGCACCATGATCATTGGCCGAGAGAGACTTCAGTCCCGAAGGAATGAGAGATCTCCCGGACGGCGAGGAGGGTGGCACCGAGGCTGATGTGGGCACAGAACTCACCTATCCCAAAGTGCTGAGTGGGAGAGTCTGTTCCAAGGGTCCAATTCAACTCCCCTCCCTGGAGCCAACCAGGGAGTGTCGACTCCCAGATCCCTTGATGGAAGACAGTATCGACGAGATCAGAGCAGACATCGAAGCAGAGATATCATGGGTGATTACTGGCTCCACCTGTTCTAGCACAATGACTTCCAGAGACTCTGGCTCTGAACTCGTCCGAGTTGGAGGAATAGATGGCACCTGAGGTACAGTGGTCGCCTCCACATTCCGATGGGCTGGGCTCGAAAGAATTTGTGCCAGGGCCCGCATCCGCAGCAACCTCTTCACCACCCACTCCAGGTCCTCATCCAATAAGCTTCTGCAGGGCCGAAAGGAATGAGTCGATGACCTGTGACTACCTGCCACAGACTGTAGTAAGGGAGACTGCGGCACGGAGCATACTGGTTCCAATGACTGACCGACTCCTTTTTCAGCTCCGCGACAGTTCCGAGGACTCAGATGGAACCAAGGGAGGCCCAGGTTTGTCAGAACTAATAACTTTCGGCTCCGAAGACACTTGTTCTTTCTTGACTGCTTGACTGCTCAGACACCGGAGCTGACGAAGCTGGCTTTTTTGTCTTGTCCAATTTAAAGGCCTGATTATCTTCTTCAAAAGGGCCTTTTAACAAACCTCTTAAAATGAGTTTATTCCTTCTTTCACGTAGAACCCTCGCATTAAACCCATGGCAAATGGAGCAAAAATCCTGCAGGTGGACTGCTCCTAGACAATACACACAATGTCCGTCCGTTATAGACATTTTCTGGGTGCATGAATCACACTTTTTAAACCCACACTGTCTCGACTACTTAACAGATTCTTTAGACATCATAAAAGATACCAAGGAAACCAACTACTAGCAACGACAATAACACAAACAGTATCAAAGCAAATATAAAGGAGAGTTTTTTTTTTTTTTTTAACTAGCGACAAAAAGGGTGGCAGGAGGAGAAGTCTCTAAGTTAAACAACAGTCTCCTCCAACCTGAGGAGATGCCTCTAATTTAAACGATGACTCCTTAAGGAAAAGGGAAAGAAGCCCTATAAGAAAAAATGGGCTAAAGAGAAAAAAATCCTCTAACTTAAACGGCTTCTTTAAGGGGATAGAGGGAGAAAAGGGGGCCCTAAAGAGAACAGCCAAAGAACACACCCAAGTAATAGAAAACAACACACACAAGCACATTACTTGGTAAGGGAAGATATTAGTAGAAAAGTTTTCTTCAGAGATATACAGAAAATTGTACAATAAAGTAATTACTAGCCTGAGCCAGCGAAGTCAATCCCGATGCTTCAAGCGGCAAATGAGATCTGGGGAACAGCCGCTAGACATCCTGGGATAGATTGTAGCCTTGAGCCAGTAGAAGTTCTTGAGCTTTGGTATGCAGCCAAGTCAGGGGATCGGCTTCGAACACAACCATCAAGAATGAAGGCGAGATAGGACAGCATAACATAAAATATTTGACCCCTGAAAATTATTTCCCTGTTCATTATACTGGAAATCTTCAGAAAATGAAGAATTAATTTTTCTTTTACAAAGTTAAAATAGAATGAGTGGATCAAAACCTGAACTAAACCCTGAGCTAATCCCAATAAATCATTCTTGTCTAAAGTAACCGAGACAGGAGAAGTAAAATGTTTTTAACTTTCTACTTCTCAACAGGAAAATTTTCACAGAAGACATACTCTCATGAGGCATATCACCCTAAGGAACAGGCATCCCATTCTAGCTATGTAGTGAGGAATGTCCTGTTTCTTCATCCAGGGCTGACAAAAGTGGTTCTCCCATGCCTGTTAGAGACACTCCAACAGTCACAAAGGACATATCTAACCCCCAGTCCATGCTGCCTGAAGGGACTACACCAGAAGACGGGGAAGATAAATGTTTAACTTTCAGCTTCTTCTTAACAGGAATTTCCACAGGAACAGACCAACTCCCATCAGACAAATCACCCTGAAGAACAGGCATCCCAGTCTGGCTAACCAAAGAGGACTCCCCTGCACTTTCTTCTAATACTGACAAGGGACACTCAAGCAGTCACACAGGACTTGTCTAACCCTTAAGTTCATGGTGGCTCAAGGGACTATACCACAGGAAATCAAGAAGACAAGTGCTCTAAAGAACCAGAAATGGATACAGCAGACTAACCATTCTGTGTCAGAGGCAAATCTGTAGCCTCGTGTAGGGGCAAAAACTGTATGGAAATTTTCTTTTTATGGCTAGAGGAAGGAAGAACCAGTCTCTAAGTTGATCCATGATAAAAAGCCAATAATAAAGTTTCACATCCAGGTGCTGACAACAGCAGTCCGTAAAAGAGATAAGTACCTTTCTATACTCAGGTTCCAATAGACAGTAGTCAAGCAACATCCTTCCTTTGTTACCTATTATCAGTGGAGAAATGTATAATGTACTTTTCATAAAAGTCTTCATATCACATTTAAGAACACAAACGTAATGTCCTACACCTCTACAGCCAGTATCTTTTTCTACCAGTCTCTCAGCACAGAGTCAGAATGTTCTACGTATTATACACATGAAATGTTAACTCTCTCACACTGATTTTGGATATTCACTACCAAAAGTACTTCTTAGATATTTGTGGAAACCAGAAATTGTATATGACCTACCTCTCAATGATAATATTTCAAGTCCTTTTTTAATTCTGTCTTTTTTTTGCACATTCTTCTTTCCTTCAACTTGTTCTCTACAAGTCTTCTCTGCCTCTTTTTTGGCTTCTTCCTCAGACAACATCAGCTTGATTACATAAACTTTTGCATTGTGCTTTATGTTTTGCTCATCAAGGGTCTTTTCTGAAATAAAATATGAACATACATATCAGGTTGTACTTAGTTTAAAAGTATACCGTGGCCAACTGTTTCTAGTCCTAGCAGTAGTGGGAATGGGTATCTTTTGAGGAACTTCATCATATCCTACTTCCATTACCAATGCAGTCTTTTCAAGCCCCTTTGTTATTCAGTTCCAGTGGAAATTATCTGTCCCACCTACCAAAACAATGACTTTACTACAAGAACACTTGCACCCTGGCAGTATGGTATAAGCTGCTAAAAAGTTTCATTCTTAATCAGTGGTTAAAGTTCCTCTGTTTTTATGTGTCTACAGTCACCCTTGAAAAACTGTATTTAGGCTTACTGAACTTAGTATACTGCTTTTCGTAACAGATTAGTGTATTTTTTATAAATAATTTCTAATCTCAGTATTCTCCAATATAATTTTGTAATACAATACATCTATTTATGCCTGAACATATTTCCTGATGGCTATTTTTTTTAATAATAAACTCTGATCCAGCAATGGTCTCTTATCATTAACAAGATTTGTTGTATGTATCATCTATATATTACAGAGAATCTTCTTGTATAAGCATTTTTCCTCAGTAATTCAGAAGAACGGTTAACATAGTGACAAAGCAATTATCATTGCCTCCTCAGTTCTGTTTTTGATTGGGAAGCCTTTTCTGTAAATCCTCTCCATGTTTGCATTGT
>NC_056732.1:452232175-452279675 GCF_019279795.1 Protopterus annectens | reverse complement strand
ATGCAAACTTAGTCCTCAGTGCCTGGGAAATGGATAAGGTTGAATCACTACCTGGGTTCAACAACACCATAATGTACAGGCGTTATATTGATGACGTCTTTTTTGTCTGGTACGGCGTCAGACTTTCTCTGAGCAATTTTCTGGAAACCCTTTTCCAGAGTCTGGACTTCCTGACCCTCACGGTAGGACATATCGGAACCACCACTCAATTCCTGGATATCCACCTCACTATAGACCCGGAAAATGGACAGTTTGACTCCAACATCTACCGCAAGCCCACTTTCCGGAATAACTATCTAGAGTTCAGCAGCCAGCATCCCCATTTCATAAAAAAGAATATTGTAAAAGGACAATTCATCCGGTTATCCAGACTCATTTTTAGGGACGAGGTTTTCATCAAGGAAGGTTTTTAACCTCAGAAACTTGTTCCTAGAAAGAAAATACCCAGAGTATCTAGTGGACAACCTGTTCCAAGAGATCATACAGCACAGACACTCCAGGTATCCACCAATCCTGGAAAAGGGATTCACAGCAAGGGCACAGAACGGACCGAACAAAAAGGACTGGGTGTGAAGTTTCCCCCTTCCATTTTCCACCAATATGTTTGGAATTAGAGGGGTCCTCACCAACAATTGGGACATCTTGGGAGGAGAAAAAGGTCTGACAAAGTTACTTGGGACATCCCCAAACTTCTGTTTCAAATGAACCTCTTCTTTTGGTGGTGCGTTCGAGAGGAATAAAAGCCCATCCCCACAGAGTGAAGTATCGACAGAACCTGGAATGTCTGACTGCGGCAAGTGTGTTGCCTGTGTACACATACGAAAAAACAACAACGTCACCTTCCCGCACTGCAACAGAACTGTCAGTCTACATGACCACTATGACTGCAACACAAAAAATGTAGTCTACTGTGCTTTCTGCGAACACTGTGGGAATTTCTATATCGGCAAAACGAACAGGAAGCTGAGTAGCCGTATTAAAGAACACACTGCAGCAATACACAAACAGGACAGTTTGAATGCCTTGGCTAAACACAGTACTATTTGCCCAAACTTCACAGGATTCAAATTCACAGTGCTGGAAAAAATAACAGAATTTGTAGGGGACATGGACACATTCCTGCAAGTCCGGGAATTAAAATGGCAGATAGAACTGAGAGCTGATGTCTATCCAGGTCTCAACGAGACACTGAACATTAAATGTGCACTTAAATGGTATAGAGATTGAAATGTGATAGGGTTTGAAGAACTGTGCAAGAGGGGTTGAAGAATTGTGCAAGTAGATTCAATGTGTTTATGGATTTACAACTGTGCAAGTGAATATAATGTGTTTCCTCTCTCTCTCTGACTTTTGACTCCCCCATACCCCCTGCACAAATGCTCCCACTCTCTCTCTGACTTTTGACTCCCCCATACCCCCTACACACATGCTCCCAAACACCAGGATAGCCCCCGCTGACCCCACCAACTATACCCCCCGGTCTCACATTTTCACGCAGCCATTCAAGGGGTGATACCATCCAAACCAGCCCACGGGTGGTACCATCTGCACTGACAGTCGTCTGGGGGACACTGTTATTCATAGGCACCTTGTCATGGGCGGCCCCCTAACAGCCCCCCCTCAAGTCCACACCGCATTTCTCCCACTCCCCCATCAGGTGGCATACCCACACATTTCTCTACACACACCGATACCAAAGCATAGTAGGACTCTCTACCTGACTCCTCCACCTTCCTCCGTTCCCTTCTTTACTTACCTTTGGAGGCAAACACTCATAAGTTACGTGTTTAGATTAGAATCATCACAGCATGACTGTCATCTTTCCCGGTTCCCCCCCCAAAAAAAATTTTTTTTTTTTTTTGCACACAATCCCTTTTTGCACACAGTCCCTTTTTGCACACAGTCCCTTTTTGCACACAGTCCCTTTCAGTATGCACACGGCACCACAAGGCTATTACTGTCTGACCAATTTACCTTGTGTAACTGCAATTGTAATGTTAATGAAAATGCACACAGCACCCTGCTTGTTCACACTTTACTATTGGAAAGGAACTGTTGTTAATTTAAATGGCCTGCTAGAACTAATGTATATAAAGGAAGTGAAAATGGTTGCTCATACTTATGAAACATGTCTTTCTGAAGAAGTCTTGATAATAAATAAGACGAAAGCGCTAAAAGTTCTACAAGAGTTGTTGGTGTTATTTACTATTTTATTGAATGCTTTTATTGTCACGAAGTTCATTTCTTAGTTAAAATTTCTTCTCTTCGTTCAATTTTTTTGAGTGCGGTTAATTTTAGTTATATATATACACATACATACATATATATATATATATATCTGTGTGTGTGTGTGTGTGTGTGTGTGTGTGTGTGTGTGTGTATATATATATATATATATATATATATATATATATATATATATATATATATGTATATGGACACGCACACACACACATAGATTATATATATATATATATATATATATATATATATATATATAAATATATATATATATATATGCTTTGTTTATCAGGGTGTATGTTCTTTATGTTATTTTATCTTATCTGATTTTACATTTGTTAGTTGGATAAATGCACTTGATGTTGCAACTGTGGGGTTATTATATTTAAGTAAAGGAAGAAGGGTTTCCCTCATTTAAGAACACTTGTTTTCATTTGCAGCTTGTTTCAGCATTTAAAAAGTGAAAAGTCCTGAACATTCAGAGGCTGTGTGTCTGAAGTACTGGTATGTCTCTTTTGGGGGGTGGGGGGTCATTTGCATGTATACCATGTGCCTCCACTGCAGGAGGTTTGATGTGTTCCTCAGTGGAGCCTTTGGCCTGGCTGAGTCTTTCTTGCACTTTTTGCTGGATGTTTTTGCCCTTGGTTTGGATGTTATTTGGAATATTTTGCAGGCACCTTTATGCTTATGAACATCATACCTGAGGTTATGCTCTGTGTTTCTAAAGCATAGACAAAACATCCACTTATGCTGTACTGAGAAGGTAAAAAAAAGTCTACAGATAATGAAGTTTGGCTTTATTGGCCAGAATTAATCCAAAAAGGCTTAAAAAGTAAAGTGAAATGCTACAGACATTCAAAGGCAATGTGGCTGAAGCACTGGTATCTTCTTGGGTTGGGTCATTTGGGTGTATGCCAAGGGCCTCCACTGCAGGAGGTCTGGGGTGTTACAGAGTGGGGACTCAAGTCTGGCTAGGTCTTTCTTGCATCATAAAGGATTAGACATAGTAAAAAGCAGAACATAGTAGTACAGTTTCAAACTAAATACTAAAAATTTGTAGTATCATCACTTTTAGTTGACAATGGCTCCTCCCAACATGCTATCTGGATAACATACCTCTACGAAATGAAAATGTATTTTGGGATTTATATATATAGGTTGACAGTTTCCTTTCTTTTGACCATCGTGGAACAAGGGTAGTCAAGAATTCCTTTCATTTAACCCTGCCAGTTGCCAAAGGAATTTAGTACTGTTGTGTAAAATCTTACCATAATGATATCCTTCTCTTCACTGTTGCAGTATTCATAACATGAGGAATTCCCTGCCAAGGGTGACCAGACATCTGGCCAGTATACCAAAGCCTTTTACTACTTACAAGTACGTGGGATGTCACACGCAAGCTCTCCATGTATGTAGGGCATAATTGTGATGTCTGCACGTACTATCCTTAGAACTGAACGCCCCAGATGGAACGCTAATCTAAGGAAACAAGGAGGTGAATCATGCATCCATAAGAAAAAGCAATACCCAGGGAGTTAGGAGGGAGGGATAGAATACTGCAGCACTGAAGAGAAGGACATCTACTGTTATGGTAAACTTTTACACAACTATACTATGTCCTTCTAATCTACTGTTGCACTATTCATAACATGAGGGAGAGTACCATAGCTCATGATGAAACTTGGGAGGAGGAAGGAGAAGTAGAGCTCTCTAAAAAGCCATGAAGAATGGCCCTAGCAAAACTATCTCTAGCTCTGGAGACTCCATCTAACTTGTATTGTTTGGGGAAGGTATGTACAGAAGTTCAGGTAGCGGCTTCAAGAATGAAATTAGTGTCTAAACTCCTGAAGATAGCACCAGAAGACCCATCCCTAGTAGAATGAGCCTTAACAGAAAAGGGAAGGCTCTTAACATGAGAAACAAAGAGAAATAGCCTTAGAAGTCCAAGAGGAAATAGTTTGCTTTGAAACAGGCAATCCCAAGGACCTGGGATGAAAAGAAACAAAAAACTGATCAGATTTCATGACAGCCTTGGCTTTATCCAAATAAAATCTGAGTTGTCTATGCACATCCAAGGCGTGTAGTACCTTCTTATTAGGAAACTGTGGAGAAGGGGAAAAAGGTGAGCAAATAAATGGATGATTAAGTGCCAGCTTATTCACAACCTTGGGCAAAATGAAGGATTAGTATGCAAGGACACCCTGTCCTTATGGAAAACCAAAAAGGGAGGAGAACCCATAAGGGCTTGAAGCTCAGACACCTGTTTAGCTGAAGTCAAAGCTAACAATGAAACAGTTGTCCAAGAGCAATGCTGCCAGGAAGCTGTAGCTCCAGACTTGAAAGGAGCCAAAGTCAATTTCTCCAAAACAAAATTAAGATCCCAAGGAGGAGGAACAGGCTTCCTGGGAGGTCTAATATGTAGGGTGCCTTTGAGTTATCGATTAGCCTCAAACCTAGAAGCTAAAGGAGGAGATAAAGGTAGACCAGCTGAAACGTGGGCCTTGACAGAGGACTAGGCCAACCCAGCATTGAGCAATTCGGACAAGTAAGACAGAACCATTGGAACATCCACAGTCAACGGATCCAAATTTTGTGAAAGACACCAAACAGAAAACCTCTTCCATTTAGACAAGTAGGACCTCCTAGTATTGCGTTTTCTGGCCTCCTGCAGAATCATAAGCACATCCTCAGAAAAAAAGGTGTCTGAAAGGCAGGGCCGGTGTTAGCATTTTGGGGGCCCCCCAGCAGATGTCAAGCTGGGGGCCCCTGGGTGGTTCCGGTCTATATATAACCTTGTCACTGCCACCCTTCCTAAGCAGCCTTTTAGCTCATGATGCAAACTTTTAGGAGTAGTGCTCACAGACTGACCTGTAAGTTACAATACTCTTACATTACAACAGGCCTGTGTACCACACTATGTTGGTCCATCTCACAAAGGGACATTTAGAGTTACTGGCATTTAGCTGCAACAATGATATATTACAACAACTCAATGTATAGGTCTGGACTTAGGTGAAATGGCACCCTAGGCCTACTGTTTCAGCCCCCTCCCAACACACACAAACTATATATATACATTTTTTCCCAGTCTTCACCTGCCCCCCACCACCATCTTGGGCTCCCCATACCATGCACATTATTTGTTTCTTCTCTTTCTTAAAGTCTGCCTTACTCTTCAGCTTTTTCAAGAATCTATAACTTCCTATATGCTCTGAAGTGCATTTTAAAGTTTTGTTTTTCTTTTTACACAACCTTTTCATCCAGTGATGGCTTAAACAGAAATTATGATTGAGAAATGAAATTGTGGTATTGCTCAGCTTTAGTTTTCCTTGTATCTTTTCAAAGCACCTACCCTGACCAAGACAGCACAGTAATAACCATTTAGGAAATAACTCAAATTAGCCAGGGCCCAAGAAGCCATAGGGTTATGGATGGTCTGGATTGTATTTTAGAGCATTTTCTCAACCTTTTAATCCAACAGTGAATTAAAAAAAAATGAATAAGAAAAGAATTTTAGTCTTATTTTTTCTTTCTTTCAGTGAAGACAGACGATGTATCCAAGGCTTAATGTTCAAAAATAACAAAATAGTAGATTATAATAAATTAATAAGCCAGTCGTTATCTGGATATATAGGTCCTATCTGGGAACTTCCAGTCTCCCTAACCTCCTAAAAAAGACTGCCTATGCATCCCTCTGGTGTAAGACTAGGATGAAAACAGATTCAAATTGCCACAGTGATGTATTTCAAGTAACTGCTGACATACATATACACAGCATGCCTCCTCATCTCTAACACCAAAAGGCAGTCACCTGTATACGTAAATCCAACTTAAAAAAACAAAAAAATAACATAATAAAATACCACCAAGACCACTGATCCAAGAAGTAAGCGAATTTAATGAAACACTTAGCGCCTCGGCTTGCAGAGCCTTCCAAGAGTAAAACACTACAAAATACTGTTTGCTTATATACATCATATTGCACAAAACAATTAATCAATTAAGCATACAATTCAAATCACATACTTTCAATTACATTCTTTGTTGAGTCCAGACCTCCCAACCGTCCCGAATTACTCGGTTTTTACCGAGTTTCGGGGTCCAAATTAAGGGGTGCCACGATTCCCGAGTGGCACCCCTTCATTTCCGATTTCTTTCCTTTTCTTTTTATTTTTAATTTTCGCTGTCAGAGCTGACGCCATCACGTGCGTGATGCCAGTCTCCAGCACTACCAGCCAGTCGGAATTGAGCTCAAGGAGCTCACGTCATCATTTCCGGCTGGCTGTGAGCAGGTGGGAAGTGCTTTGCTGCCGAGAAGAATTTGAAAATAACTGAAGACTTGAAGAGTGAAGATGTTACTGCTGCTGCTGAGAGAATGCTGTTTTGGACTGAAACTGCTGCCGAGAGAAGAATGCTGGCTTTGAGGTTAAATCTGCTGCTGTTTTCATTGTTGGCTTGCGACTTAATGTGCTGGCGCCTGGCTTGGGACTTAAGTTTGTTTGCTTTAAATCTGCTGCCGTTTTCGCTGCTGGCTTGGGACTTTGCTGGGATGGGAATTATTTACAGGTAAGGTGTGTGTGTCTGGGAGAGAATCTGTTTTAACTTTTTCCTACAGCAGATAAATAAAATCGGACTTTCATGCACACAGTTCTGGGCGGGAACTGTTTGTATGAAAGCCCGATTTTATTTTATCTGCTGTGTAAGTGTATCTTATCTGCTTTTGCTGTCTGAGAGAAGTTAGAGAACTTTTTGCTGTGAAAGTAAGAACTGTGTGCATTTTACAATAATACACAACAGGCTGCCATTAGAAATTAGCTCTCTTAAGCTGATTTGTATTCATTTGAATTTAATGTCATATTAGTTCAGTCAACTGAGCTGGTTTTAACTAACAATGTTTTCTGTTATAAATTAATTATTTTTTAACGCATAGGTACTGCCATGAGTGCAGCATTTGCACCTTTTATATGTTGATATTTTCATGGGATATTTTGATCAGGTTCTATTGTATGACAAAAATAAGAATGTTTTTCTTAATCAGATAGATATGTGGAGATGCTACCTGGAAGATTCCTCAATCCTTGGACATCTGGAAGGGCCCACAATTTATTTTTAATGAATTTACTGAATATCTGAATTATAATGATTTTGGTAGATTTACTGTTAACTGCCAATTGTTTAACATCGATTTTAAGATGTTAATGTTATCAGAACTAAGCATGAAAGAACTACGTGCTGCTGGGCCAAAGTGTTGTGTACTTTACACCTTGCATTTTAAGCAAGGTCAGTCTGTTCAAGCCATTAGCCAATTCTTTGTAAGGTCCGCTCTGTTCAAGCCATTAGCCAATTGCAATTAAGCAGTCTGCAAGGTCTGCTCAAGCTGTGTTATCTGCATTTTATAAGGTCTGTTCATGGTCTGTCTGTCTGTGTCTGTCTCTCTCTCTGTCTGGAATGTTTGGCTCATATATTCTTGTCATATATATACTTTTGGTCTGTTCTTCTTAAAATTATTATTTTCTGGCAAATCCAGTGAGAACTTAATTCACTAAATAATCATAGCCATTTAAGTTTGTCTTTCTGTCAGGAAATGCATGGTTGGTAACACAAAACATTTTATAGTAGCAACTTTTCTAAGATCATACAAGCAATGTTTGTGTCCCTGGTTTTGGGCTTTTGTCCCCTTCCCAATAAATGTTGGCTATTTACAGATTTCTTATGCTGCATAGGTCTTCAGGGGGAGAGATGTGTAATGCTGCTTATGGTGTGTTTGTGTTGTCAGTAGTATGACAGATAGAATACTTGTTTTTGATATAGAAGGCTGTGGGTTCTAGTCCCACAGCATGTAGATAGATTGCTGACACTGTATTCTGTTGTACTTTGCAGCCTTGAAAATGTCCTCTTTGGCGGAGAATATGTAGTAATTATGAACCTGTTATCAGTTTGCCATCCATTCCCTGTTATAATATTACTAGCTTAGCATTTTTTTATGCAACATATGCAATTTATATCTCAAGGGCAACAGGCACTTTATTTGTAGATGAAACAATGAAGACTTAAGTTGTTTGCTTGCAGCAACCTCTTCATTAGTTATATATCTCCTTAATGTGGAATTATGTGATTTTTACTTCTAAAATGCGCTGTAACAAGTGTGCTGTATTATACGAGGAATATAACTTAATACTGTCAGGAAGGTGCATCAAAGAACACATGTATGTTTTTTTGTGTGCAAGGGGGGCTATGATTTAAAAACACCCAAAGCTAGTCTTTATCCACCACTGGCCAGATGCATTTTCTTTGAATGTAGGTATCAATGCTGTTTCAATGAATGTGAGTTTCGGCAGAGAAGTTAATGCCAAGTCTATTTTCATTGTGAGACTGTATTGCTTTGTTTAGCAGAGGTCGAATAGTGTTTATGCTATAAAATATAAAATAAAATGTTTAAATCTGGGGTGTCCAACCTTTTCAGTTGCAAGGGCCGTATTGAGTTAACAGAAATGGTCTGGGGGCCGCATGTAAAATATATCATTGCAAACGGCAAGTGAGGACCAAAAAAAAAAAAAAAAAAAAAAGGTCTACTATTGCAACGGCAAGTGAGGACCAAAAAAAAAAAAAAAAAAGGTCTACTCTAGTCTATTAGCCACTCATATAAAAGGACCATTAACTATCACAAGTAAATGTTTCTATAGACAGCTAAATTTCACTTGGATACTGGTTTCAAAATCAAGTAGATATTACATTGTAAAAGTATATTAAGTGATGCAATGGAGGAGCAGTCACCTCAGCTCCGTGGAACTTTCAGTTCAAGTTTGGTATATGAGGCACTGTTTGTATGCAAATAACTTCCCTATTTGCCTGGTATGCTGCTGACATAATCAAGTAGTGCTCTTCAGTAGTGTTTTTACTGTGTCCTAGTGCAATGTCACTATTTTGAAATGATACTGTGAACTTGTTTCTCATTAAAAATTGACTATCTTTTGTGAAATGCGTTGCCAACAGCAGGAATGGTAATATTCTCATCTCCTTTGCTATTAAGCATGAATCCTTACTAATCTGCAATAATGAATCCTGGATCATTGTACATGCACACATTCATGAATTTCTGATGTATTTATAGTCAGTGCTGAATACATTAATATTCCATTGATGGGAACTTAACATAAAATGTGTATCTGCTCATGTTCATACTAAAACATACGAGCATATTTTATTGCTTGGAAAACAGATACTGGCATAATGACATGCATCAATCTTGCATTTCGATGTTTAAATAAAGAGTCCTGTATGTTACTCTTACCAGTAGGACTGGATCATATATGATTATTCGGAGGAACTATGCTTTTGTCATTCAAAACTTATAATAACTGTATGGAGCGTTATTTGGTAGAAGACTGAAATGTTTCCTCCTCACCTGGACACCAAATCAGACATGGTTATTTTAATTGTTTATTTATGTAACAGCACTAGAATGAGGAATGGCATTCTAGTCTTGACAAGATGGAGGAGTGAGTGCCAAGCATCCTTTACTATTGATAGTGTGAATAATTCAAACAAAGAAATTTACATCAGTTACTCTTGTTGGTAACATATGATAACCCTCAGGTCTGCAAAATTAAAGTGTGATAAATTTCCTAATGTACCATTCATAGTCTAGTCTAGTATAAACAGCAACAAACCCATGGCAATTAACTTTGTTCTGTAACGTAAAATACATACACACACACACACACACACACACACACACTTCAGTTTACATATCATTAATATATGCATACACACACCTACATATATATAGACATATCGCTAATAGAGATACACATGTACATACATATGTAACTCACTCCTGGGCTATGAAAAGGTAGACAAATCCGCTCTTCATAACTGTCATGTCCAATTTTTGGCTCATATTTTTGTGGTCTGCTCCTTATAAAATTTGTGGTTTTCTGTCAAATCACTGGGATGATCTGAGGAATTAAGTCGCTAAATAATGACATACATTTGAGTTTCAGACGTCAACTCCTTCAAAAAATGTATGTTATAATGAATCCTGTTATTCTAGCAACTTTCTAAGTTTAAAAGAGCAATATTTAAAATTAGAACCTATGGACGTTTGTCCCCCTATTTTGTAAGGCTTTGTCCACATTTCTGGCACTAAGATACATGTCTCCCAACACATCTTCAAGTTCGGTCAGAGTATTACTGTCAACAAAATTTGAAACCCAACTTAAGTCAGATAATTGAAATTTAACTTCAGACAGCAATCACTCCAGCAAAGCATAAAGCAACACTGACTCACATTGGTGGAAAGAATAAATCTGATCCTAAAGTTAAAAACACTGCCACCATGTAAAATACTCAGTCATCACTTCATCAAAATTCCACTCATACATACATTGCAAGTTGCAAACAGCTCTCGACCTCTTCACTCAATAATCGTTAGAAAACACGGAATAATTTTTGGAAATGGATACAACTTTAAGAAAACATTATAAATGAGAAAACAGATCAGTAGGAAAGCAGTGCTGAAAAATTAGTTTAAATTTGTATTTTAAATTGTATCACAAACAAATAAGCTTAACTTGAGATAGAGCAAATAAACCAGGAAAAAGTGGATGCAAGCCCCCAAGCAAATTTCTGGGTACAATACAATCACCATCAAAGCCAAACTTTGCTGCCTTGAAGCAAAGCACCAAGATGCATAGAAGGATATAAGGTTTAATGCCAGTTTCTGTATAACAATTTCTTACAATTATATCTGTATTAGCAGTATTAAAAAATGCAGATCTAGCTATACTGCATACTTTCCAGTAGAATCATATAGCTTAACTTACCTTTACTGCTGGAGATGTAGTCCGTGGGTAAAAATAAATAAATCCTCCTCACTCTGAGTCTTCTCTTAAGAATCTCACTCCTTCCTTCAACTGAAACTTTACCGCAAATGTAAAAAAACGACACGGTGTTTTGGCAGATACAGACCAGCTGAAAGACGCTGGCATGAAAAAAAAACGTGAAAAAAGTAATTTGGCGCATGCGCAGAACAGCTTAAGGACGCGAATGTGAAAACACACGGAAAAAAAGTGAAATTTCAATTTAAGGGTCGCGGGCCGCATGGAAGAGCTCTGAGGGCCGTTCAAGGGCCGCTGGACACTGCTGGTTTAAATGAATCCAAATAAACATTGTAGAAGTAAAGCAGTATGCACATTATAGTGTTTATGGTAAATAGGGCAAAATAACCAGGTAATGAGACATTGGAATGGCTGCAGGGGGGCTCTGATGCCATATTTTAGTTCTGTTCAGTTTGCGTTTGTTTATCCCACAATTCCATTGGAGTGGGTGGGGTTACATAATTATGTATGCAACTTATATGTTAATCAGCGTACAGATTTGTACCTATTTTTCATGGTCCTTGTCCAGATTTTTGATGTTTCCAGGTTGATAGGTATGGTTGAGTCCCTGAGGCTCCAAAGTACCATACTTTAAAATCAGCAGGGTTTCTTTTTTTAAGAGTTTGTTTTTTAAAGACAAACATTCACCTAAGCCAACTTGCAATTTTTCCAAGACACAACCCCTAAGAGAATCAGGGTTAAAGTTGTGTGCTATCAGAAAATTACTCCCAAGGGGACTCTATATTTTTTATTTTTTATGTCCCTAATATGTTCCTGCAACCAGACCCTAAAACTCCTGTAAGTTTCCTCTATGTAAAACGTCTTGCATTCACATCTCAGCACATAAACTAACCCCTCTGTGTTACAACTGTATTCATGCCTAGCTGTAAACTTGATGCCATTAATGTAGGGGGAAACAGCTTACTACATATTGACAGATGGAACAACCATCACAAGGAACAGTGCTCCTTTATTTGTGCTTAAGCTTTGACTGACATTAACATCTTTTATGTACCAGAATATCAGACACATTCCTAGCTCTTTATATGCAATACTCACAAAATCAGGCAGTAGAGAGTTCAAAATGTTATCCCTTAGGAACATTGGCCACAAGCTACATACTTTGTTAACTACTTCCTCAGTTATAACATTATAAGTTGTCACTAACAAAAACTTTCTTCTGCTCTCCATTGTTTACAGGTGTACTGGTGGATTTATTTCCACCAATACAAACATATTTTCCACTAGCACGGACATAATGAGAATCTCGCTGAGAGTTAACAGAATACCTAATGTCCATAAATTTGTGTTTAGCTTCCCTGACCAGCTGAACATCATAGTCTCTTTTAATAAACATTTTTTTCTGCTTCAGCTATCTCATCAAAGCTCATATCAAGGCTACATAGCCTATGAATTCGTAAGAATTCATTATAGGGCAGTACCTTGACCAAATGTTTGGGGTGACAACTGTTCCCATATAAAAATACATTTCTATGTTCAAATTTCCTATGGAGACTAGTAGTAAATCCATCTAAGCTTATATCCAAGAAATTCACTTGTGGGCCAAGCTGTATACCATCAAGGCTTAAGCCCATAGTATTAGATTGTAGATCATTAATACACTCAAGGGCCTCTGCCTGGCTTCCTTGACATAAACAAAAATAAGATAATCAATAAATCTAAAATATAAAATAACTTTTGATCTGAAAAAATCAAGTCTATAAATAAAGTCATCTTCAAGTTCAGTCATGACTAAATTGGCATACATGGGGACGGAAGCCATCCCCATGGCAGTGCCCTGTAATTGCTGGAAAATGTCTCAATTGAACATAAAATAAATATTTTTTAAACAGAAAATAACTAAATATATCCAAAAATGAGACATGGGAGAGTTCCCCCCCCAAAAATGGAACAAGGCCTGAATCCTTATTTCATGCTTAATATTAGTATATAGACTTTTGACATCAAAACAGAGCCAAAACATGTCCATATTCCAAACTTTACCCTTTATTTTGTTCAAAAAGTCCTGGCTGTCGCCGATATAAGAGGCTGTACTCATAACATATTTCTTAAGATGTTCATGTAACACACTTATATTCTTCAAAAAATACCTCTGTGCAGACACTATAGGTCGGCCACTAAGGTTAGTTAAACCTTTGTGTGTTTTGGGTAGGCAGTAAAAAACTGCCATGGAGCAGTTTTCCACCCCAAACTTCTTTTCCACACCCCCCAGCCTTAGGCCTTTGTCTAACAAAAGTTGGTACTGCTTAATAGCTTCAAAGTAATCAGAAACATCACATTGTCTATAAATCTCCACATTATTCAAATATTTATAACACATCTCTAAGCATTGTGTGAAGTGCATGATTACTATCTGGTTTCCCTTATCAGATGGTTTAACCACCCATCTTCTATCATTACCAAATTCCAATAGGGCTAGCCATTGCTGCTTAGTCAAATTAAAACTTATGTTAAGACTTATTTTCTATCTATACAGGACCAGTACATTTTTTCAACCTCAAAATTAAGAGTAGCAAAAAATCCTTGCAGGGTATTATTTAGAAAAGGTGGAATAAAAAGAAGTTATGTACTCACCATAACGTTCCATCTGAGTAGGTACTTCATTTGTCTGCAACCTGTGGGTATCGGATCCGATCTCGGATCCAAGCCGGCAGCTTTCCAAGCTACAAGATCCAAGCTCCTAGCTCCTCCCCCTACCCATAATCCCCTGCTATGTGCTACATTACCTCAGATCGAATTTTTTGCCTCTTACACAACTCCTACCTTCGATAGAGGAAGCAACACCAGATAAACTGTCCTAAGGCAGAACAAGATCTCTTTGGTGATCAGGAATCCCGAAAAGTTCGGGGGATGGCAGGGGGGGTCGGTTGCAGACAAATGAAGTACCTACTCAGATGGAACGTTATGGTGAGTACATAACTTCTTTATCTGAAGTAGTTACTTCATTTGCTCTGCAACCTGTGGGACAGAGTCCCCAGCTACCTAGGGAGAAACCCCGGGCAGCCTATGGAAGGATATTCCGAAGCACCGCAGAGCCAAAGGAAGCCCTACCTCTCGCTACCATATCCAACTTATAATGAGAAATAAACGTATGTGAAGAGGACCAGGTAGCTGCAGAGCATATGTCATCCAAGGGGATCCTAGACCAGAAGGCTGCAGAGGTGGCCACAGCCCTCGTAGAGTGAGCGCAAATTCCCGTAGGAATCGGTTGGCCTGCAGATAAGTACCCGTGGACTATGCATTGACAAATCCAATTTGCTATAGTCACTTTGGAAATGGCCTTACCCCATGGCTGATTTAGTAAAAGACACGAACAACTGGTCTGATTTGCGAAAATCCTTAGTCCTGTGCAGGTAGAAACGCAGTTGTCTGTGCACATCCAATTTATGCAATGTGTATTCTCCTTTATTCTGAAAGTTTGGGAAGAACACGGGTAAGTTTATTGATTGATTGATATTTGATTCCGAAGCCACCTTAGGTAAGAACGATGGATTAGTCCTGAGGAACACTCAATCCTTATGAAAAATGAGATAAGGATGCTTCACACATAAGGCTTGAAGTTTTGATACCCTTTTGGCTGAAGTAATGGCAACCAGGACAAGAACTTTAATGGAACCAAAGCTGCGGGTTCAAAGGGTGGGCCTGTCAAGGCTTGTAAGACTAAGGCCAAATCCCATGGAGACACCACCACTTTCACCGGAGGCTTCAAGTGGAAAACGCCCCGTAAGAAGGTTTTACATAATTTTGTAGAAGCCAAAGATCCTAGTCCGTCTCCCACATGGAAATGGGAGATGGCTGCCAATTGCACCTTAACTGTTGAGGCACTTGCTCCTTGTCTGAATATCAGAGACAGGAAGTAGGAACTGTAAATGGATCCAGGCCTCTATCTTTGGCCCAGACAGAGACGCGTTTCCATTTGCTGTAGTAAATCTTCCTAGTAGTCAGCTTATGTGCTGCGACTAGAATGGCCTTAACAGGAGATGAGATACCGGGAGTCCTAGCCATCAGTGGAACTGGAGCAACCAAGCCGCAAGCTTGAGGTTCACCAGGTTCGGGGTTTGTAATCCCGCCGGATGTGAAATCAGGTCTGGAATGGGATCCAGTATCCATGGCGGAGATGCACTGTGAGACCGCAGGTACGGGAACCAGATCTGGCGAGGCCAGAATGGGGCTATGAGGATAACTCTGCTCCCCAACCGACGGGCTTTCTGTATGAACTTGGTTATGAGTGGAAGGGGTGGATAGGCATACAGTAGACCGGACGGCCAAGCATGGACTAGAGCATCTCTGGGATTCTCCCCTTCGGGGGGAAGTATTGCGAAGTACTCGCTGCATTTTGTGTTTAAGGGAAAAGCAAAAAGATCGCAGCAAGGCCAACCCCATTTGCGGAAGATCTGCTTCGCAACTGATGGATTGAGAGACCACTCATACGGAGTGAGAATCACTCTGCTCAGTTTGTCCGCCAAAATGTTTGACCGACCCAGAATGTGCATTGCTACCAGAAAGCGGTTGGTGGATATCGCCCATTCCCACACTCTCATAGCCTCCCGGCAAAGTGGGTAGGACCTGGTTCCTCCTTGCTTGTTTATGTACCAGACCACTGACATGTTGTCTGTCTGGATTGCAATAGTCCCCAGAGGTAGAAGGTTGTGGAGAGCTTGCAACGCTAGAAGCACCGCCCTCATCTCTCGGACATTGATATGCAAAGCGGTCTCCAGGGGAGTCCACGTGCCTTGGACGGTTCTGCCCGAACAATGCCCCCCCACCCGAAGTGAGAAGCGTCCGTGGTCAGCGTGGCTTAGGGGGGGGAGGGACAACAAAAGGCCTCCCTTTCTTTAGTTCTGGGGTGTGGAGCCACCAAAGAAGGGAGTACCTGCAAACTCTGCTTAGGGGAATCGGAGTACTCAATGGATGGAGTAGCAGGGACCACTGAACTTGAAGAGTCCACTGCAGAATCCTCATTCACAGACACGCGTGAAGGGCAAAAGTGATCGCTGCTGCCATAGATCCTAGTGCCCTCAGAACTAATTCCGCCTTCGGGGCCGGGCTTTGAAGAAGAATTAGCACCTGACACGACAAGCTGTTTATCCTGTCCGCAGTTAGCATTGCTCTAGAAATGCTGGTATCTAACTTGGCCCCTATGAACTCCAGGACCTGTACGGGGCAAAGAGAGGATTTATGGAGGTTTACAGAGATGCCTAAGCTCTGGGCAAGGGTCAGAGCATAATCTCTTGCCATGCAGAGCTGATGCCTGTTGGTGGCGGTAAGGAGCCAGTCGTCTAGGTACGGGAAGACCTGAATGCCCTGAAGTCTCAGGTGGGCTGCAACCACTGCCATGACCTTGGTGAACACCCTGGGGGCTGAGGTGAGGCCGAACGGGAGAACCCTGAACTGGTAATGACTGGCTCCCAGCCGGAAGCGGAGAAACCTTCTGGATAGTCTGTCCATCAAGATGTGGTAGTACGCATCCTTGAGGTCTATCGAGCACATCCAGTCGTTCTGCCGCAGAAGGGGGAGAATGGGTGACCATCTGGAACTTTTCTTTGGGAATGAACAGGTTCAAAGCGGAGTGGTCTAGAATGTGTCCAAGGTCCCCCGTCTTTTTTGGCACTAAAAAGAACCTGGAGTAATAACCCGATCCGGACTGGTCTGGGGGGACGGGCTGGATGGCTCTTTTTTCTAGCAACTTCAGGATTTCTGAAGCTGCTGCCTCCCTTTGATCGGGTGGAACATCGGGGAGGTGTCTAGTCGAGGGAGGGTGGTTTATGAAGGTGATGGTATAACCTCTGGATATGATGTGGAGCACCCATTGATCTGTCGTAATGGACTCCCGGTTTGACAGGTGCTCCGACAACCGCACCCCCCGACTGCCTCCAGAGAGGTATAGCCGGGTAAGCCCTCAGGGCTGCTGCGCGGGTCTATCCAGGAAAGGTTCCCTGGACCCGAAGTTACGCAGTCCCCCTCTGCCTCTGGGCCGGCGTCCTCCTTGTCCTCCTCTGCCTCTAGAGGACGAGGGGTCCGAAGCCGGATGGGAGTGCTGGGACTTACGGAACCACAGCTTCTTTTGTCCCCTCTGATTCCTAGAAAAAGATCATTGGGGATTAGAGAAGCGGACCCCGATGGCAGACAGCGTCTTCCCATCCTTCTCGCTTTGGACCAGCGTCTCACGAACGGTCTTGCCGAAGAGCGAAGATCCGTCAAAGGGTGCATTCGCGAAGGACGCCTTGAAGGGATCCGCAAAATCACAAAGACGGTGCCAGGAGTGACGTCACAAGACGACCTCGGCTCTGCTGGCCCTAGCGGCTCCCTCTGTGGCATGGGAGAGTAGACGCATGGACGTGTTAGAGATGGACTTTAGAGTGGCCATACGAGTCGAGAAAACTTTTTTGTCCTCGACCGACATGGACTCCGGGGGGGCTGCAGCGTACTCCTTAATTAAGTCTCGTTGCAGCCTAATGGTATGTGCCATGTAGTTAAGCGCCCTTACGGAAAAGGTTGCTGAACTAAACATCTGCTTCCCAATGCGGTCCAGTGCTCGAGATTTCTTATCTGGCGGGTGAACCGAAGAGCTCTCCTGTGCGAGTTCTCTCTTGGTGGCAGCTGCCACCAGCATGGCATCCACTGGGGTTCCCTTGGCCCAAGACAATCTATCCACTGGGGGGGCCAAGGATCTTGTTGGGTCGCTTTGGGATAGGCTCCACGGTGTCGGGCTCCTTCCACGCCCTGGTAGTAATGAGGTCTACCAGGGGGTCAGCCGGGGGGGGGGGGGACACCCAGGAGGTAGAAGGGCCTGCCTCAAACGCATCCAGGAACACAGATTCATCTGCGGAAGGTTTTTGGGCAGACCACCCCCCTCTAATACGCAACATTTCCATGATGTCTCCGAAGGAGACATCCTCGGGGGGTGACCTTGGGGAAGCTTCCCCTTCATCTAAATCAGTGTCGGTTGTGACGGACTCGGGGGAGTCCAGGTGCCTCCTCTTGCACCGACGTTTTCGAGGGACCTCCTCGGTGGGACTGTCCGAAGAGGGCTCATCAACAGGGTCCTGTTCCTCTAAGGGAACCAACTGGAGGGCTTGGGCAGGCTGTCCCGATGGTCGGATGATGGAGGATAGACCCACATGCAGCGGGGGTACGGGAGGATCCGACGCCCGGACTGGGGACCTGGAGGTCCTAGACAGTACCCTCTCCACAACCTCAAAAACCAAAGGAGAGCTACTCTTGCCAGGCTCCGAGAGCAATCTCCTCGGCTCCGAGGTAGGGATCGGGGTCGGAGCCGATGCAGCCGGAGCAGAGAGAGAGGTGTACTCCGAACCCAGCGGAGCCGAAGACACACCAGCTCCCCCGGATCCGATGCTCAGCCCTCGGCCCTGAGAGCTCGGATCCGACAGACTCAAAGGCACAGTCGGCGTCTTAGTGACCGGAGCTATCAGCGCCGACGAATCCCCGGTTCCGAAAGGGCCCGGATCCGATAACTCTATGAGACCCGAAAACGGGTTTGAGAAGGAGTAATCGGAGCAAATATGGGGGCCGCGCTCCCCCCCCCAGAGGGGTGGGGGAGGCAAGAGCACCCCCCCCATCTGCATTTGGGTCTGGATGAATCGGCGCATCATCCGATCCATATCTGCTTCAGTGAGGCTTCTTGTTGATCTTGAAGTCGTCGAGGCGACCCTCCCGGCCCGCCTTGAGGTAGACCGATCCTCCTCCTCCAGCTCCGGAGAAAAACGAGGTGAACGGAGCCGAGAGGGGGAGGATCCGTAGCCCTTCGAGGGAGACTTGGTCAGCTTAGATGGCGGGGCTGAGGGTTGAGTCTCAGCCCGCCTTTCGTGGGACTTATGTCCCTTGTCTTTATGCCTTTTTTCCACCGTAGTGGAGGTACCTGAATCTCCCGAACTCAAACCCAAAGAGAGAGGTTGAGTCCTAGGTTGAGTCGGGGGCCCAGAAGGCACGAGGGCTGTGGAGACAGCCTGTGCCTGACAGGGGGAGGAAGAAGAAGCTGATTCCTGAGGCAACAAGCCCGCCAGGATCAGCTTGTTCTTCCTGTCCCTAATAGCTCGGGGATTAAAGGCCGCGCAGATTGTGCAGGCCGATGACAAATGGGCCGCCCCCAAGCATAAAACGCACTGAGTGTGGCCATCCGCTGGCGAAAGCTTATGGCCACACTCAGTACACTTTGAGAACACCGCCTTAGGCCCTTCAGCCATAACACCACTCACACCAAAAAACACACCCAAACACTAAGAGGGGGGAGGGTGAAAGGCGGGAACTAACAGAAACAACTAGTTAGAAAGGGGGAACAAAGGTACCCAACTAATTAACTACACTTTCGCTACCCAAGAAAACTAAACACTCACACAAGAAAAGATTTTTTTTTTTTTTTTACAAAGAAGAAAAAGGTTCAATCTCACCAAAAAGCCAAGGAGCTCTTCAAAAGTAGCTGCTTCAGCCGCGGCAAAAAACGATCTGGGGTAATGTAGCACATAGCAGGGGATTATGGGTAGGGGGAGGAGCTAGGAGCTCAGATCTTGTAGCTTGGAAAGCTGCCGGCTCGGATCCAAGATCGGATCCGATACCCACAGGTTGCAGAGCAAATGAAGTAACTACTTCAGATAAGAGCTTTTAACAGAGATAGCATCAGTATTCAGTTGGCAATAGGCATTAAAAATTATTCTCAAACAAATAATCCTGAAATGACAAGCATGAATAAAAAGAATCCTCATCGCTACTTTCATAATCGTCATTAAACACAACCCCTCCCTCTTGTTTAAAGTAGTACATTAAATGCAGTTTCCTACTAAATGAAAATATTTCACTTTTAAGTACATGTAATTAAAGCAGTTGGTATAAATTTGAGACCAAGACATAATACAGACATAGACATATCAGAAATTACATGTTTGGACAAATTTAACACATGTAAACTATCACAAACCGTACCAACGTTTTTTCTTGTTGTACTGTCCCTTCTTGTTATAGTTCTTTCGCCTGCCCCATTTTCTGTTCTGTTCTAATAGAGCTGAAACTCCGGAAAGCGGTTCTGCAAGTCTTTCGGATTTTGTGCTTTAGGCAAAGCTGGAAAATGTTCCACACTCCCCTCAGCTCCATCACTCGCATCTCCCTCTTCAGAAGCAGCAAAAGAAACCGAGGAAGAAGTAGAAACATTTTTACCCCAGCTGACATCATTACTGCTATTATTGCTTCTGCTTCTAGATGAAAAAGATCAGTTATTTTTTTCTTTTCCAAAGAAACGCTTTATCAAGTCTGTAATCCTTAATGTCTCTGTTAATTTTATAGCTTTTACGCTCTACTAGTAATTCTTCAAAGTCCACAAGTCTGCAATTAATTTCTTCCAGCATACTAGTCAGTTTAACAGATGTTAAACGTGTATCAAGTTCAACACTCACCATTCTGATTTCTTCTTTAAGCCTTTGCTTCTTTAACTCATCCCTCCCAATTAGGATGCTATCCATTCAATGGAACACTGGTGAGCTGCCTGTACTCATCTTTTTCGAAAGGCCATATCCTCAGCATTCCCCTCCTCAAAGGGGGTTGTAGCTGCTTTGTATGCTCGCAGATCTCCCAGGGTACTATTCAGCTGTACATACCGCCGAAGGCAAAGAATATTAATATGTGTACTAGCCTCCTTCTGCAGCAGATTCTCCAGTCTCTCCCTCAGACTTGCAGCCTCTGCTGATAAAGCAGTCACAGTAGAGGAGCTCAAAGTTTGAAAAGGGTTCACAAAATGATGTTCTCGTTCCCCCATAAAGCGCTCCCAAGTAGTAGCCATGGCCGGACCCTGAACAGCCGCTTCAAGAGTAGCCGAATTACCAGTTGCAGGCACATTAGAAGTACCAACTGCTTCTAGATTTCTAGAGCCTCTCTCATTTAGTTGTAAAACAAACTGCTGAATAGTCCTTTGACTGCCATCAATAGTATCACCCCTAAAGGGACGTGGCACATTATTTGCAGGATCAGTGGCCTTACAAATAGCAAATACAACTTAAAAAAAATAAAATAATGAAATACCACCAAGACCACTGATCCAAGAAGTAAGCGAATTTAATGAAACACTTAGCGCCTCGGCTTGCACAGCCGTCTAAGAGTAAAAATTCTACAAAATACTGTTTGCTTATATATAGCATATTACACAAAAACAGAAGTTATGCACCTACCATAACATTCCAGGTTAGTTGTCTTCATCTTGCCTTCTTTCTTGCTGGTTGGGATTGGAGTCGATCCTCTGCTCCGACTCTGCCATCTTCTAGAGCTCGAGAGCTGTTTACTGGCTCGAGGCTACCCCTTATCCCATGATGCTTAGCGATAGCTACCCAGATCTCATTTGAAACAGCTAACCTCAGACAAATCCAGAGAATAAACTTGTCCAAACAAATAGGTTGAGTATACCTGTCATACTCTCTAAGTCAGTAGAGGAGACAAACCAGAGAACATTCAGCCAGTGAAACCAGAACTCCTCTCGGTCCAATAGGGCAGGGGGACGGAGGGTGGGACGCAAGAAAGAAGGCAAGATGAAAACTAACATGGAACGTTATGGTAGGTACATAACTTCTTTATGTTAAGTTGTCTATCTCGCCTTCGTTCTTGCTGGTTGGGACAACGTCCCTAGCACCTACAATCCTGGGCGGCTCATTGGAACAGACTCTTCAGAACAGTGGAACCAAAGTCAGCTCTGCTCCTGGAGACCATATCTAGCTTGTAATGAGAAATAAAGGTATGAGGATTTGCCCACGTAGGAGCTGCACAGATAGAATCCATGGGCAACCTAGATTGGAAGGCTACAGAGGTGGCCAAGGCCCTAGTAGAATGACCTTTCGGTTTGATAAGCAACTCTTTGTTCCTTAATTGATACATGAAAGTAATAGTGTGAGACAACCACCTGGATAAGGTTACCTTGGAAACTGGGAGACCTTGTTTGCCTAGAGCACAGGAAAGGAATAGTTGGTCCGACTTCCTTATTTTCCTAGTCCTGTGCAGGTAAAAACGCAATTGTCTATGAACGTCCAATTGGTGTAATTTGTACTCTGCCTTGTTGGTGTGGTTAGGGAAAAACCCAGGAAGGTCTATATATTGGTTTAAATTATTTTCTGAGCAGACTTTCGGAAGAAACGAAGGATTAGTCCTCAGAGCAACCCTGTCTTTATGAAAAACCAAGTATGGAGGACGAACACATAGTGCCTGAAGTTCAGAGACGCATCTGGCTGAAGTAAGAACTACCAGAAAGAGTGTCTTCCAAGACAGAAACTTAATGGAGCAGGACGCTGCTGGTTCAAAAGGGGGCAGAGTTAAGGAAGTTAGTACCAAATTAAGGTCCCAAGGAGGAGGGGGATCTCTCACTGGAGGCCTAAGGAGAGTGGTCCCTCTCAAAAAAGCTTTACAGAGCTTATGAGACAATGTTTGAATTTGACAAAACATGAAAGTTAGAAATGGCCGCTAATTGAGCCTTGATTGTATCAGAAGCGGACCCGGAATGAAAAAGTTGTGCTAGGAATTCCAGAATTTCATGGACTAGGGCTGAAAAGGATCTACGTTCCTAGCCTCTGCCCAACAAGAAAAATGTTTCCATTTACTAGCATAAGTTTTACTGGTTGTGGACTTGAGAGGAGACAATAATCTCATGTACAGCCGGGGAAATGCTGGAAAGCCTGGCTAAGGTTGGAAGTGGAGCAACCAAACTCTGAGCTGGAGAGTTTGGAGGGATTGATGCAACCCGCCTGACTGATGAATCAGTTGGTCTGGAATCAGATCCAGAGTCCAAGGCTGATCGAGAAGGTAATGGTGCAGGAATGGGAACCATATCTGTCAAGGCCAGTAGGGGGGCAATGAGGATCATTTTGCAACCCAACGATATTGCTTTCTGTATGAGTTTTGGAATCAGGGGAAAAGGAGGAAAGGCATAAAGAAGACCCTGAGGCCAATCGTGGAATAGAGCGTCTCTGGGTGAGTGACCTGGAAGCGGAAGAAGGGAGAAATAGTTGCTGCATTTGCTGTTGAAGGGGGTGGCAAAAAGATCGCAGCAAGGCTGTCCCCATTTGCGGAAGATAAGATCCGCAACTTCCTGAGGCATGAGGATAGCTCTGCTGAGCCTGCTATGACGTTGGACCTCCCAGGGATGTGCGTCGAAATCGGAAAACGTTGGGAGGAAATTGCCCACTGCCACAGTCTGAGTGCTTCTCGACACAGGGGGTAGGACCTGGTTCCGTGCTGCTTGTTGATGTACCACACCACTGACATGTTGTCTGTTTGAATTGCAATGGTCCCAGAAGGAAGAGAGTCCTGAAGGGCTTGCAACGCTAGGAGCACAGCTCTCATTTCTAGGACGTTTATTATGTGCAGATGGTACTAGTGAGGCTGCCAAGTGCCTTGGACTGTCCTGCCCTGATAATGCCCCCCCCCCTATCAGGGAGGCGTCTGTGGTCACTGTGGCTTCTGGAGGAGGCTGAATGAAGGGTCTGCCCCGAGTCACTAGTGGGGAGACCATCCACCAGGAAAGGTGCCTTTTGCATGCTTCTGTAATCATGATCATGTCAGACATGGGCAGCTGTTGGAAAGACCACTGTGTGAACAGAAGCCACTGAAGGATCCTCATGTGAAAGCGGGCAGGTTGGATTAGAAGAATGGCTGCTGCCATGGAAACCAGAGGTTGAAGGACAAACCTGACTTGGATTCTTTTGCTCTGCATTAGAATTTGTACTTGCTGACGAATTGTAGACACCATTTCTGGCGGTAGCCTTGCGGACATGTTCCTTGTGTACAAGTCTGCTCCTATGTAGGTGATAGACTGACAGGGCAACAAGGCAGATTTTTCGAAGTTTATTGTAATGCCTAGCTGGGAGCAGATTGTGATAGTGTAGTCCCTGGCTTGTAGAAGTTGATGCCTGGTAGTAGCAGTGAGGAGCCAGTCATCTAGATATGGAAACACCTGGAATCCTCGAAGTCTCAGGTGAGCCGTGACCACTGCCATACATTTGGTGAACACCCTGGGGGCTGTGGTGAGACCAAAGGGCAGAGCTCTGAACTGGTAATGAGTGGCTCCCAGCCGGAAGTGAAGAAATCTCCCGGAGCGCCTGTCCATGTTGATATGGTAGTACGCATCTTGAAGATCTATCGAGTACATCCAATTGTCCTGACCCAGAAAGGGTAGAATGGACTGTAGCGTGACCATCCGAAACTTTGTTCTTTGTACAGACCTGTTTAGTCTGCTGAGATCCAGAATCGGTCTCCAGTCTCCTGTCTTTTTTGGTACCAAAAAGAACCTTGAGTAAGTTCCGGATCCATGCTGGTCTGCCAGGACTTCCTGGATGACTCTTTTTCTAGCAGTTTTGAAACTTCTATTACTGCTTGGTCCTTCAGATTGGGTGGAACATCTGGAAGGGATTTCCTTGAAGGTAAGGGGGGTTGACAGAAGGGAATTTTGTAACCTCCGGATATAATGGACCGTACCCATCTGTCTTGCGTTAAATTTTGCCAGGCTTTTGGGTACAGTGAAAGTCTTCCCCCGACTGCCTCCAGAGGTGAGCAGCCACGCAACCCTACAGGGATGCTGAAAGGGCTTATCAGAGAAAGATTATTTGTTGCCCTAATTCTGGCCCCCTCTGCCAGGAGGGCGGCGTCTGTTATTGTTTCCCCCTCTGCCCCTGGAGGAAAAATCGCTACGTGCGTCAGGCAAGGCTCCCTGGGATTTTTGGAACCACATTTTGCCACTCTTCTGACCTTTGAGGTACGGTCTAGAAGGAGTGGAAAAACGGACTCCCATGACAGAGAGAGTCTTACCTTCTTGCTCACACCTAGTCAAAGTGTCTTTCACCTGTGGTCCAAAAAGAAAGGAACCATCAAAGGGGGTGTTGGTGAATGATGCTCGAAAGGGTTCCGCACAATTACACAGCTGCATCCATGTATGCCTCCTAAGGGCCACACCCGTACCTGCGGTTCTACTCGCACCATCGGCTGCATAAGAAATGAGCCTCATGGAGGAGTTAACTACAGAATTAAGCATCACCAGCTGGGAAACTACTTTAGCTTGAGCCCCCTCAGCTGATGGATCTTGAAGGGTATCTCAGAGCTCTTTAAGGAGATCCCTCTGAAGCCGGGTAAAATGACACAAGTAGTTCACTGACCTCATAGAAAAGGTCGCTGAAGTGAACATTCACTTCCCGTATCTATCCATGGTCCTAGACTCCTTGTTAAGAGGATGGGCAGACTAAGAGGTCTCCGCTAACTCTTTTTTGGTGGCTGCTGCTACCACCATGGCATCAACAGGAACACCTTTGGTAAGGAACTGCTTATCTTGGGGTGCTTTGATGAATTTGCCAGGGTTCCACTGTATCCGGAGATGACCAAGCCTTTCAAGCCACCACGGACATAAGTGGATCGAAAGGCGGAGAAACCCAGGAGGTAGAAGGTCGGGAACTGAACGCATCCAGAAATACAGACTTATCCTCTGTAGGGGCGCTAGGGGATTCCAGTTCCCCCTCTGCTTAAGCATTTCTAGGATGTCCGAGAAGGAAACATCTTCAGAGGGGGATCTCGGGGACCCTTCCGAATCATCTAAGTCTGTATCAGAAGTGACAGACTCAGGGGAGTCAATGTGCTTCCTCTTGCACTTCTTCTTATGAGGGGGTCCTCTGAATGATCAGGGGAAGCCTCCGAAGAAGAAACACCCAATGGGGTGCCCTGGAGTGCCAGTTCCCTATGCTTGGGGTTTGGAGGAGGAGCAGAGGTTGGCACAGGCACTACAGGGGATGGAGCCGTTGGGGCCGATAGTGGAGCTGACTCAGTGGCCAGCATACTCCTCATGACATCGAAGGCGTCCCTGCCACAATGCAGAGAAAGCTCTGGTTCAGAGGAAATTAGAATCTTCCTCCTCACCGAGGGAGACGGCTCCGAGGCCGATCTAGGAGCCGAGCTCACCTGCGCCGAAGCTCCAAGAGGGAGAACGGGGTCGGACAAGGGTCCGATGCCACTCGCCCCCTCGGAGCCCACGAGGGAACCCTGGCACCCAGCTCCCTCGACGGACAGCACCATCGAGGGGATTGGAACCGAAGGATAAAGAGTTACTGGAGCCAACGGTTCCACTACTCGAACCCCAACGAACTCCGGCTCCGAACTCATTGGAGTCGGAGAAGGAACATCGATAGAAGTGGATGGAGCAGATACCTGTTGAGGAGGGCTGGACAACATCTTGGCAAGTGCCTGCGACTTTGGCAACCTACTGACCACTCTCTCCACATCGTGATCCGACAGCCTAGAGGATCGAGAGGAGTGAGAGGATCGGTGACTGCGCTCACTCTGAAGCAAAGGAGACCGAGGAGCCGAATGTACCAATTCCAATGAAGGGGACCTCAGCCTCTTGTGGCTCCGCAAGTTTCTGATGGAGCCAGTGGGGAGATAGTCTTATCGGTGCCAGCCAGAACCGAAGTAGAAGGTAGAGTCTGAACAGAGGACGGCCTCGAACTTGGAGCCAACGGCTTGGTAGATTAAGGGGATTTCACAGGCAGAGCTCTTGGCCGGTGAATCCTGGGGTTTTAAAAGACCCCTAAGAATAAGCTTATTCTTACGCTCCTGCAGGACTCGGACTAAATGCATGGCAGATAGAACAAGAGTCCTGCAGGTGCACAGCGCCTAAACAATAAACGCAAGAAGTGTGCCCATCTGTCAGGGACATTTTCTGACAGCACGAGTCACACTTCTTGAATCCAGACACTTTGGACTCCTTTGACATCCTGAAAGAAGAAAACAAATACAACAACAGCTACCAAAGCAAAATACAGTCTACACAAAAAACACACTATACTATAAGACTATAACTAAAGTTTTTTTTTTTTTTTTTTTTAAAGGAAAGCCTCTAACTTAAACGGCTAGCCTATGAAAGAAAGGTAGAAGGAAAGCCTCTAACCTAAACTGCTAACCTGACAAGAAGAGGATGGGGGGAGGGGCGGGGGAGAACTCTAAGTGAAACGAATTTTACAAGGAAAGGAAGGGATACTACAATTAAACACTAGCTATCACAAAAAACAAGACTAAACGTTAACAATAAAACACTGAAAATATAGAATTCTAAAGTAAGAAAGTTATACAAAAAAACTTTATACGAGCCTGAGCCAGAAAAACGACACCTCGCAGCTGAAGTGGCAAACAAGATCTGGGTAGCTATCGCTAGGCATCATGGGATAAGGGGTAGCCTTGAGCCAGTAAACAGCTCTCAAGCTATAGAAGATGGCCAAGTCGGAGCCGAGGATCGGCTCCGATCCCAACCAGCAAGAACGAAGGCAAGATAGACAACTTAACATCAATTAATCAATTAAGCATACAATTCAAATCACATACTTCCAATTACATTCTTTGTTGAGTCCCTGAGGCTCCAAAGTACCATACTTGTAGTGTTTTTTACTCCTGGAAGGCTGTGCAAGCAGAGGCACAGCAGTCACCTATAAAGTGCCTGAAGTGTGATTATGAGGAAAGTGAAAAAAATAATGATTACAGTAATATATTCTACTTTGTTGCACCTAAACAATACACTGCCTCTACACAAGCTACAGTAAACTTTTTTGTACACCTCTGAGGTCTTTGACAAAAGAAAAAGAAACAATGCCCACATTGTTCTGAGCTCAAACACAAGCTATAATGACCTCATGTGCATAGCAAACTACAATAAACTCATATGCACATCTCTAAGGTTTGATTGCAATGAAAATTAAATAAGTAACACCCTCCACACACACACACACACACACACACACACACACACACACACACACACACACACACACACACACACACAACCTTCAGCATCTTTCTGTACACACACATCTGAGTAGGGCAGGTTTTAGAATGGGTGCAGCTAAGAGCAAAGGTCACTGTCAGCTTTATCCTAACCGGGTCAGATCACAGCCTGTTCAGGTTAAAGAGTGTAAGAAAATGAATACATTTTTTTCTCCTCATTTTTCCCAAACCAGGAAACAGCCTTTGTGGGACCTCCACACAGTCAGGGATGGTTAAGGGAACCCCCATATCCTTTTATACAGTCTGGGGAGTGCAGACCCTCAGACTCTTAGAAGAGTGGTGTCCGGGAGATTTGGGGGGACCCACAAAAGGGATAGAGTATCCTCTGGATAAAATCTGAAGCACCCAGTGGTCTGATGTTATGGACTAACATACTGCTAGGTGCAAGGACAACAGTTGGGCCACCCCTCAGGGTTGCTGCCCGGGTCTGTCCAAGAAAGGATCTCGAGACCCAAAATTCCTCGTTTCCCCTCTGCCTCTGGGCCGGCGTCCATTCTGTCCCCCTCATCCTCTGGAGGAAAGAAGAATCATGAGGGTCCCAGGAATACTGTGACTTCCAGAACGACAACTTCTTTTGCCCTCTCTGGTGCCAGGAAAAGGACCTTTGAGGGTTTGAGAAGCAGATCCCGATGGCAGACAGTGTCTTTCCATCCTTCTCACTCTGGACTAATGTCTCTTTGACGGTCTTACCAAAGAAAGTACAGCCATCAGAAGGGGCATTGGCAAAGAATGCCTTGAAAGGTTCCAAAAATTGACATAATCTGAGCCAGGCATTGCGCCTCATGGACACGCTGGACCCAGCCGCCCTAGCCACTCCTTCTGTAGCATGTGAAAGGAGTCACATGGACGTGTTGGAGACTGCTTTCAAAGTGGCCATCCTCATGGAGAATGAGGCCCTGTCCTCCTGCAACATGGACTTAGAGGGAGACTCCTCCAGCTGGTGACATGGGCCAAGTAGTTCAACGCCCTTATTGAAAAGGTAGCTGAAGAGTAAACCTGCTTCCCTAGGATGTCCATCATCCGTGACTCTCGGTCAGGAGGATGAACAGAGGAACTCTCCTGGGCAAGTTCCTTCTTTGTGGCTGCTGCTACCAACATAGCGTTTATGGGGGAAGCCCTTGTTCCATGCTGGTCTGTCTATGGGGGGGGGGGGGGACTTAAAATTTTGTCGGGTCTTTTTGGAATGGGTTCCATGGTGTCCGGCTCCTTCCATGCCACAAGGTGACCAGATCAACCAAAGGATCCAAGGGAGGGAACACCTAGGAAGTAGATGGGCCCATACAGAAAGCCTCCAGGAACATAGACTCATCAGAAGAAGGTTTGGGGGCAGACCAACCACATCATTGGCGCTGGATTTCCATGATGTCACCAAACTCTAGGCTATTGACTTCACTAGTTTTTTAGTTTCTATTTGTATTTCTATTTGTATTCTTGATTCATTGTTAATGCGGAACACCCCCTTCATTATTGTGTGTTGATTGATTATATTAAGTAATCAAAGTATTTGTATTTAAGGGACGTTCTTGGTTAACATAATCTGTACTCTGATGATGCCCTAACACGGAAGGGTGAAAGCGCTTAGTACTGTTGTTACAACTATTTTACTGTTTCGTTGTGGTCCAGTTTTGCTTTGAATAAAGAAGATTTTGCACCAAGTTCTAGGAGTCAAGGTTCTGATTGTTGCTGCTTACTAGTGATCTGGTCGGAAGTTTGTTACAAACATTTTTTCAGAGTCCTGTTTGAACCTAGATTGTGGATATGTGTCGGACCAATACGGATTAACAGCAACTGGTAATATTTGGTTTACGTGAATTACAGCTTTTGTGATTTGATGGTTTCTTTCCAAACAACGTTAAAATAACGTCCCTGTGTTTAAACTTTTTATTGCTTGATCCAGCTTGTTGGATTATAACGAACTATCCGGTGAACATTACTTATTCAGCTTTTTGGAACTATAACTTTCGTGGGTGAGCTGCCCTTGAATAACAATAACAAATAAATAAAAAAAGCTGTAATCAAGTTTGTGTACGAGCTAAAATTGAAAATTTACGTGAATTACAGCAGCAGTATTTATTGGTACACTTTACTTATGTTCACCTTTCTTTGACATTAACTTTTTATCTTAGTAGCGTGAGCAACTTATTAGTGAGCATTGTTGAATTTGTAAACGCATGGTGGAAATTAAGTGACTGTTCCGTTTCCAGTGCTCAACCAATATAAAGTTGTACCAATACACTATATGAGTGAAGTTATCTATAATTGGTAATTTGCGGTAAAACTATAAAGTTGTTAACACCTGCTAATGAACTGATCTTGCTAATGAACTGATCGTGGAATAGATTCAGTGTTGTAAGTTTCATTACACTATAGTACAACACTACCATTAGCAACGGAATTTGCTCATTTTTTTCGAAAGAGATTGTGACAACTCAACAAACTTGATTTACAACTAAGTTGATGAACTATCGATTATTGTTATACAACAAGTTTTCTTGCATTGACGAACATTCACAGGCTAAATCTAGTCTGTGTCACCGACTATTGATTCACTCTTATAATTGTCAACGCGATGCAGCGGCTACTACAGGAGCACTTGGATATTACCAACAAGCTTATTAAAGCTTTAAACGAACAGCAATGTTTCGGTGGGAACGAAGCAGAGATGATAATCACAGACTCACAAGAGCAGCTCCTTACTTTACACTCTACTCCGAACACCAGCCTACACAATGTAGTTGCTAGGCAACGATCGGGTTAGTCCTCAGCGCCAGGCAGTGACGCCGGAGAGAGGAGACGCCTCGGGTTACCTCTGAACGTTAACAGTAGCAACCATCACAACCAGACGGTTCAGAGTGAATGTACACAGGAATCATTCACCTAACAGAAATACTGATCTAAGTCGATTCTTAACGGCACCAAATTTGAATAGAGGGATCAGTTACAGCTCAACCAGGGAACATTAAATTCAAGGCTTGGAAGAATTTGAAAGGACATTGAAAACTTTCAAATCTCTGCAGATGGACAATGCCTTTAGAACGCTTCTTTAGAGTTAAAACAAGTCCCAAAGGGACTACGATTTTCAAGTTGCCTCAATGGTTACAGAAGGTACCAATTTTTTCAGAACTATTGGGACTTATGACAATACTGGTTTTGAGCTTCTAAACTCATTATCCGTAATAATGACAAGCTAAATGTTTTAAAGGACAAATTATGTAATTTAGACAGAGGTATTAAGGCTGACGTTTTATTTGAGTACAACAAGTTTAAAATGGAAAATATTTTTAGAGATCTAGATAGATATATTACTAAAGGCTTAGACCTTAAGAATATGAAAATTGAGAGAGATACTAATGATTACAAAAACAACAGAGTATATAATCATTTTAGGGAATATAAAAACATGAAGTCACAACAACAGATTCGGAACACAAATGTAGTAGGGAATGGTCGGAATTTTAACTCAAATTTTAATACAAATGTGAATACTAATTCACATTCTAATTTTAATGATTTTAATACTGATGTTGACCATGAATCACGTTATCGAGGCAATTTTGACAATAATGAAGAGACACAGTCAGTTTTTTTAGAGCAGCCAGCCCTAAGGAGATCAGAGAGAATAAGGGAGAGACAGGGCAGCCAAAACTATTATGCTCACAGAAACTACAACAATGGAGGCAACAGAAGGGGCAGATGGTAGCACAATGTGACACACAATGTGATGTTGATGTTGACTCTTTTGATGGTACACAATTTGAAGCTTCAGTAACATTACATCCAAATTTGGATGTTGAAGTTGGACAAAAACACTGCAAGTGTCGACACTAGCATGAATAATTTATGTGCTGGAAGTGAGATTATAAACTACATGGGTTTTAATTTGTATAATTTCACTGAAAAAACATTTGACATAAAATTTTTAAAATTGTTTAGTAAAGGATTCACATTTGTGCCGACTTTTAAGTTAGACATTGGCAATGTCTTGATCAATTTAAAAACATATACTAGGTTCTGCTATTGAAAGATTCACAGACTCGTAAAGCATCAAAACAGTCCTACTTAGCCTGTCCGCTAGGATGTTGGACTATCCCGGAATGTGCATTGTGATTAGAAAGCGACCGGTGGAGATTGCTCATTCCCACACTCTCATGGCCTCGCGACAAAGAGGGTAAGATCTGGTCCCTCCCAGTTTGTTGATATACCAGACCACTGACATGTTGTCTGACTGAATTGCAATCGTTCCCAGAGGAAGAAAGGCATGAAGGGCCTGCAACGCTAGAAGGACCGGCCGCATCTCCACGACACTGATGTGCAAGCTGGTCTCTACAAGGGAACACAGGCCTTGAACTGTCCTGCCCAAACAATGACCCCACCCAAGTTGGGAGGCGTCCGTGGTCACTGTGGCTTGGGCCATGGCTGGAACAAAGGGTCGTCCCTCCAAAATGTCCGGAGAACACATCCACCACATGAGGGATAACCGACAGACTCAACTGTTTTAAATTGGGTATGTCAATGGCAGTTCCAACAGGGACCATTGCTAAAGTCCACTGTAGAATTCTCATGTGTAACCGGGCACACGGGAGAAGAGTTATGATTGCCGCCATCGAGCCTAAGGCCCTCAAAACTGCTTCCGCCATTGGAAGAGGAGAGTGGTAGATCATTGAGACATGCATCCTACTCTCTCCGAGGTCAGGAAGATTTTGCACTGTAGAATACCTATCCTGGCACCAATGTAGTCTATTCACCTGTACAAGATTTAGTAGCGAGTTGGATGCGTTGATTGTGATCCCCAAACGCAGGGCAAGAATCAGGAAATAATCCCTGGTTTGGGAGAGTAGACTCCTGGTGGGAGCAGTGAGGAGCCAATCGTCCAGGTATGGACAGACCTGAATCTCCTGAAGCCTCAGGTGAGCTGGTACCACCGCCACTTTGGTAAACAGCCTGGGGGCTGTGGTGGTAGGGCTCAAAATTGGTAATGATCGACTCCTAGCCGGAAGTGGAGGAACCTCCTGGAGCTTCTGTGCATCTTTATGCGATAGTAAGCAACCTGGAGGTCTAATGAGCACATCCAGTTGCTCTCTTGCAGGTATGGCATGATGGACTGTAATGTGACCATCCAGAACTTCTCTTCGGCACGTGACAGGTTCAGGGTAGAAAGGTCCAGAATGGGGCCTTAAGTGCCCTGTTTTCTTTGGCACCAAAAAGAACCTGGAGTAGAAGCCCAATCCAGACTGATATGTAGGGACAGTTTTGATGGCTCGTTTTTCTAGCAGTTTGGAAATGTCTTGTGCTGCTGCCTCCCTTTGCATGGGTGGTACATCCGGGTGGTGTCCGGGAGATTTGGGGGGACCCACAAAAGGGATAGAGTATCCTCTGGATAAAATCTGAAGCACCCAGTGGTCTGATGTTATGGACTAACATACTGCTAGGTGCAAGGACAACAGTTAGGCCGCACCCCTCAGGAGTTGCTGCCCGGGTCTGTCGAGAAAAGGATCTCGAGACCCAAAATTCCCTCGTTTCCCCTCTGCCTCTGGGCGGCGTCCATTCTGTCCCTCTCATCCTCTGGAGGAGAAGAAGTCATGAGGGGTCCCAGGAATACTGTGACTTCCAGAGCGACAACTTCTTTTGCCCTCTCTGACATGCCAGAGAAAAGGACCTTTGAGGGTTTGAGGAAGCCAGATCCCGATGGCAGACAGTGTCTTCCATCCTTCTCACTCTGGACTAATGTCTCTTTGGCGGTCTTACCAAAGAAAACCACAGCCATCAGAAGAGACTGGCACTTTTAACTGAGAATGCCTTGAAAGGTTCCAAAAATTGACATAATCTGAGCCAGGCATTAGCGCCCCTCATGGACTGCGCTGGACCCAACCGCCGCCCTAACCCACTCCTTCAACCTGTAGCATGTGAAAGAGTCACATGGACGTGTTGGAGACTGCTTTCAAAGTGGCCATCCTCGCTTGGAGAATGAGGCCCTGTCCTCCTGCAACATGGACTTAGAGGAGACTCACTCCAGCTGGTGACATGGGCCAAGTAGTTCAAAACGCCCTTATTGAAAAGGTAGCTGAAGAGTAGAAGCCTGCTTCCTAGGATGTCCATCATCCGTGACTCTCGGTCAGGAGGATGAACAGAAGGAACTCCTCCTGGGCAAGTTCCTTCTTTGTGGCTGCTGCTACTGCAACATAAGCGTTTATGGGGAAGCCCTTGTTCCATGCTGGTCTGTCTATGGGGGACTTAAAATTTTGTCGGATCGGGGTCTTTTTGGAATGTTGGACATGACACTTTTGTCATCCCGCTTAATGAAAAATCCAGATCAACAAATAATTAAAGTGATGTATGATTCATGGATATTATCACAGAAATTAATGCTGATTTAGGAACATTCTCGAATAAACCAAAATGCACTTTCAGTAAAGGGAAAAGTTTAAAGAATCTATTTGAGAAATCCACACATAATGAAATGAACATGAAATCAAAAATGAACAAATGTGGTGGTTGTCGTATATGTAGATTTATTAATAATGGACCATATTTATCTATATGTAACTACTAAAAACAATCAGATGTCCAGGAGTTTGTGATTGCAACACTTGTATGGTAGGTATGCTGCTACTTGTACAAGTTGTCAGGCCTTCTATATAGGAAAAACACACAGAAAGTTAAAAACTCGAATCATTGAACACACTAGTGACATCAGGATTAAGAAACAAACTAGTGCCTTATACATTCATAGTACGGTCTGTGTTAATTTCAATAAGTTTTTATTTTTTGTAATAGATAGAATACCTCAATTTAAGTTGTACAATGGAGGCGACATTAAGACTTTGTTGGAAGCCAAAGAATGTATTTGGCAATTAAGATTAAATGCCAATAGGTGGCCTGGTATCAATGACCAAGTTTCCATCACAAGCATATTGAAGTTAAAATCACAATTTATTTAGATTTAAACTATACATTCAAATGTTTTTATATACATTTTTTATATACATATTGTAAAAGAGTTTATTCACGTAGTGATTTATGAATCAAATGCATAATATATCTTTTAAAAAATTTTTTAACTATTTGGTCAAAACTTGTTAATAAATTTCTATTCCCTACTTTTAATATGTTTTAGTTAGTTCATTTACATATTTATTATATATTATTATATTTAACATATTTATTGTATACATATTCACTATGACACTTTAGTATTGTATAAATTCATTTTTGCAATACAAAAAGGAAATTTAAATAACATGCTTATTTTAGTGTGAGGAATTGTTGGAAGATAAAGAAACTTATATATTTATATTTATAATTAAGTAATTTACGAGTATAAAACTCTAGGCTATTGACTTCACTAGTTATTTAGTTTCTATTTGTATTTCTATTTGTATTCTTGATTCATTGTTAATGCGGAACACCCCCTTCATTATTGTGTGTTGATTGATTATATTAAGTAATCAAAGTATTTGTATTTAAGGGACGTTCTTGGTTAACATAATCTGTACTCTGATGATGCCCTAACACGGAAGGGTGAAAGCGCTTAGTACTGTTGTTACAACTATTTTACTGTTTCGTTGTGGTCCAGTTTTGCTTTGAATAAAGAAGATTTTGCACCAAGTTCTAGGAGTCAAGGTTCTGATTGTTGCTGCTTACCTATGGAAACCTTCTCCATCATCTAAGTCCGTATCCCCGGTGAGGGACTCGGGGGGGGGGGGGGTCCAAGTGCCTTCTCCTGCATGTATGCTTGCGAGGTACCTCTCCGGTGGGGCTCTCCGTGGGAAACTCGCAAGCCACTTGTTCCTCAAGGGGAACAGTCTGGGGCTCCTCGAGCACGGGCTGCCCCTCTGGTAAAATGATGGGGATCGTAGAAAGAGCCAAGGGGGAAGTAGAAAGAGCTAAGGGGGCAGTCAGGCGTCTTGATCTAGCGGACAGAACCCTTTCGACCACGTCAAACGTAGAAGAAAAGCGAACCTCTTGAGAAACCAATAAGGAGGCCAGTCTCCCCAAGTCTGACGAGAGAATCGGAGCCAGGCCCGAAGTGGATGGAGCTCCGAGGGAGGGAACTTGGCCTGACAAAGGCAGAGCTGATGAAAAAAGTTCCACTCCCTTGGATCTGACACCCAAGCTAAGGCTCCAAGAGCGGCTTGGATCCAAGCCGGTCGGATCAGACATGCTCCAGGCAGCTGTTGGCATTGAGGAGGCAGGTACCATCAGCGCCGACCCCCTGACTAAAGCCATCCTCGGATCCGAATACCCCAAACCCGATGGGCGGACTGGAGAAGGAGATATCGGCTGGAAAAAAGGAAGCAAGCTCCCTCCTCCTGAGGGAGAGGGGGCTGGCAAGACCCCCATCTGGATTGGAGTACGTCTGAAACCTCCTCATCATTTTATCCATATTGACCTCAGACAAAGACTGGGTGGACCTCAAAGAGGCCATGGACTCTGACCTTGCAGTCGGGGCACTGAGGCCCTAGAAGCTGAGTGTCTCTCCTCCAGCACTGGGGAGAACCTCAGAGGTCGGAACCGAGGAGAGTCACGGATCCGTAAGATTTTTACTGGTGAAGGGAGGTCCGGAGACCTTGTGTTTTTCCCTCGCCTTCGACTCTCTCTCCTTCTCTCTGCCCCTTTTCCGCTCCACTTCCACAGGCTTTTGCACAGGAGGTTAAGTCCCAGCCTGGGAGGGAGAAGCCAGGGGAAGAGAAGGAGAGGCGGCCAATGCAGCTGGTGTGACCGAAGCTGAAGACGAGGCAACAGTCTCCGAAGGGGGAAAAAGGCCTTTTAGGGCCAGCTTGGCTTTCCTATCTTTAATGGCGCGAGGGTTGAACCCCACACATATAGTGCAGTCTACACTCAGATGGGCCACGCCCTGTGTGTGGCCATCCACAGGGGATAACTTATGGCCACATCCAGTGCATCTTTTGAAAATAGGTTTGTCAGTCATACTATCAGAAGAAGAAAAACTGAAGGAAAAAAAGTTTAGAACACCCACTAACCACACACACACACACACAAAACACACTGAGGGGGGAGGGGAAGCAAAAAATCTACACAACTACTCTAACAACCCTAAATAACAAACTCGATGCACCAAGCGAGGGGAGGAGAAAGGGGAACCTACTCTATCACTATCTAAAGATTTTAAAGAAAAAAAAGAGATATTTTTAAAGTTTTTACCCACTTGAAAACCTGGAGCTCTAGAGATCACGGTGCATAAGCTGTTCATGGCAAAAGTACACTTTTGTACCTACCATAAATGTAGATGTTCGAGTGTACACCCTGCTGCAGTCATCACACTTGGGTTTTCCTGTCGTCTGGCGGTCCCGCAGTCGGCCGGAATTCCAAAGTCTTGGTCCGGCGTCGGTTGCTGTCGCTTCTTCCCCGATGTCAGTGTGCCAGGGGTATATATATTGCAACAGACGCCATTTTCTTCAGTTTTTCTTGCCCCAGATGTCAGGTGCCCCCAAAAAGGTGGTCAGTAATTAGTACCAAATTGAGTAAATTTTGCACAAACACAAAATCCCTCCAGCTATAAGCAAATACATCAGGAAGGTATTGTAGAGATTTTAGCCAGTTAGTTCAGAGGGGATGGAGGGAGGGTAACCTGGACTGCAGCAGGGTGTACACTCGAACATCTACATTTATGGTAGGTACAAAACTGTACTATGTTCATCGTGTTACCCTGCTGCAGTCATCACACTTGGGTTGAATCGCAAAGCTAAGGATGGGTGGAGGAATCATAGAGGGTTGGAGGTGGCTATAAGGCCCTGCAGAACTGCAGTGGCGAAGCCTGTCCTAGTCTTAGAGTAACGTGGTAAGTGATAGTGTTTGGTAAAGGTGTGTACTGAACTCCAAGTTGCAGCATCCAAAATCTCCTTGGTTGGAACCCCCCTGAGAAAAGCTGTAGATGTAGCTGTTGCCCTGGTAGAGTGGGGCCTATTGGTAGCAGGAACTAGTTTTCCATGATGGGTATAGCAGAAACGTATGCAATTGCCCTATCCATTTGGAAATAGTTTGTTTTGAAATAGCCTTCCCTTGTGAAGCTGTAGCATAGGATACAAAGAGCTGGTCAGATTTTCTGAAAGCCTTAGTTTTGTCCAAGTAGTAACAAAGTTGCCTGTGAATGTCCAAGGAATGTAGGAGTATCTCACCTTTGTTCTGTGGATTTGGGAAGAAGGTGGGTAAGTGGATGGTTTGATTTAAAGCCACACTGGAAACCACCTTAGGCATAAAGGAAGGATTAGTTCGTAGAGAATCTCTGTCTTGATGAAAAATGAGGAAAGGTTCCACTGCCATTAGTGCCTGCAGCTCTGAGACTCTTCTAGCTGGAGTTATTGCTAGCAGCAGGGCAGTCTTCCATGATAGGAACTGAAGATCTGCAGAGAAAGCTGGTTCAAAGGGAGGTAGCGTTAGTTTTTCCAGAACAAAATTGAGGTCCCATGTTGGTGTAGGTGCTCTCCTGGGGGGCCTAATGTTTTTTGCCCCTCTGAGGAACTGCCTTAGAAGTGGATGCGAAAATAAGGGTGGATCCGTGTTGTAGTGGGTTGAAATAGCTGAAGCATGGATTTTAATGGAGGAGAAAGAAAGTCCTTTGTGCAACATCTCAGTTAAGTACTGTAGGATGTGAGGCATGTGAGGCTGAAATGTGTCTTGGCCTTTAGCTTGGTTCCAGGCCAAAACCTTTTCCATTTGTCCGAATAAGCCTTCCTGGTGCTTGGCCTCCTAGCTTCCAGAATAACATCCATAACTGCTTGGGAAAGAGGAGCTGGCTGAATGCTTACGTGATTTGCCATGCAGCCAGATTTAAGGTTTTGAGCTGGCTGTGAAGAATCTGATTGTTTTGTTGTGTGAGCAAATGGGTAATTTGTGGTAAGATCCAAGGTGGGCTGTGGGCCATATTCCTCAATAGTGGGTACCAGTGCTGGCGTGGCCAGTCTGGGGCTATGATAATCAGTCGTGGTCTCTCCTTTTTGACTTTCAGAAGCACCTTTGTGAGGAGAGGCAATGGAGGGAAGGCATATGCTGTCAGGTTTTGCCATCTGAAAGAGTGCGTCTACTTTCCAAGCTTGATGGTAGTGTCCTTGTACAAAATTTTATTTGATAGTTTTGAGGACTGCCAAACAGGTCTATGTCTGGAAGGCCCCATTTCTGAGTTATCCTTGTAAATACTTGTGGATCTAGTTTCCACTCGTGGGGATCCATGATGTTTCTGTTGAGGTCGTCTGCCAACGTGTTCTTCTTTCCTGGCAGGAATTGAGCTTGTAGCAGAACTTGGTAAGCCAGAGCTGTGTTCCATAAGGTCATTGCTTGCCTGCATAGAGGGTAGGAGTGAGTGCCCCCTTGTTTGTTTATGTACCACATTACTGTGGTGTTGTCCGTCTTTATTGCAAGTTGTCCTGGATGTAATAGATTCTTGAAGGCTGTCAGAGCATTCTGTACAGCTAGCATCTCTTTTTGATTGATGTGCAGATTCCTTTGATCTGCAGTCCATACGCCTTGAACGCACTGTCCTGCCATGTGTGCCCCCCAGGCGTAGTCTGATGCATCTGTTGTGATAGTTTGCCTGGCTGGGGCAAGGTGAACGGCTGACCCTTGTTGAGGTGACATGCCTGTGACCACCATAGAAACTCCTGTTGTAGGCAGGGAATGAGATATCATTGTGTCCAAGCTGTGGCTGTGTTGAGACCATACGCTTTTTAGGTACCACTGTAATTTCCTCATATGCAGCTTTGCAAATGGTATTAGTAGTATGCAAGATGCCATGAAGCCCAAAGCCTGCAGAATTTTCCTTGCAGTTAATTGGGTCTTTGTTGCCTTTGTTTTGAAATATTGAGTCAGTTGTAGTTGCTTGTCTGGCGTCAGATAAGCCTTCTGGGCCGTTGTGTTCAAGCTGGCACCCAGGAATGTCATATTTTGTGAGGGTACTAGTTTTGACTTATTTTCGTTTACTGTGTACCCCAGGCAGTTTAGTAGATGTTTTACAAAAGCCAGATGACGTAAGAGAATGTCCTTGCTTTCTGCTTGGATGAGGCAGTCATCCAGGTATGGGTATATTTGAATTCCTCTGTCTGCAGAATGCAATTACTGGTGCCAGGTATTTTGTGAAGACTCTGGGCACAGTAGATAAGCCAAAGGGCAGTGCAGAGAATTGGTAATGGGTTGAACCTGCAATGAAATGGAGGTATCTTCTGCAACTTTGTCTGATAGGGACATGCAGGTATGCCTCCTTGAGGTCCAACGTTACTAGCCATGCCTCCTTGCCTAACATGGGAAGAAGCTGCTGTAGTGTTAGCATCTTGAATTTGGGTACTTGTAAGAATGTGTTTAAAATTGAAAGGTCCAGAATAGGTCTCCAGGTATTGTCCTTTCTGGGCACTAGAAAGAGTCTTGAGTAAAATCCTTGACCTTGCTCTTGAGTAGGTACCAGTTGAATGGCTCTCATGTCCAGGAGAGCTGTAATTTGCTTTTGTGCCTCTGCCCATTGATTTTGTGGCAGGTTTGGCATTCCTCTTCTCATTGGCAAGGTGTGGAAATGGAATCTGTATCCTCGTAAAATTATATCTAGGACCCATTTGTCCTTTGTGACAATGTGCCAGTTGTCTGAAAAAAGTGCGAGTTTTCCTCCCAAGGGGGCTGTCAAGAGAGAGTTGCTTGGCCGGATGAGGTGCAAGTCATTGAGTTTGCCTTCTGGAAGATTGGGACCTGTCTTCTCCTCCCTTCTGTGTTGTAGTGCCCCATTGGCAAGGTTTGTACTGGGCTTGTGGTTGTCCTCTGCCTCTTGGACGTCTGTATTTACCCCTCTGTGGTCTGTCAGTAGCTGGAAAGGACCAATTTTTGTTGGCCAGTTTCTGCTGAAGCGAGGGGGCTGTACCTGTAGGAAATCTTTGACTGTCTGCATAGATTTTGCCTTATCCTCCATTTTCTTTAAGACTTCTTCTGCTTTTACTCCAAAAAGAACATCCTGCTGTAAGGGAGCATCTAGAAGCTTTGCTTTAACATGATCAGGCAGAGTTTGTTCCTTTAACCAAGCATGCCTATGTATAACAGACCCAGTGACAGCTGCTCTGCAGGAGGCCTCCAGAGAATCAAACCCACATTGTAAGGTGCGTTTGCCCACCTGTTCAGTTGCATGCAACAGATCCTGCATTTCTTTCAATTCAGACTGTTGAGGGAGAGTGGTGATTCTTTGCTTTAACTGAGAGATTAGAAATTGCTGATACTTAAGCATGTGAAATTGGCAATTTAGTGCCCTCATAGCTAGAGTGGCTGAGGTGTATATCTTTTTCCCCCCACCTGTCTAACGCTCTGGAATCCCTTTCAGAGGGTACAGGATTTTTAGCCATAGAAGCCTTAGCCCCTTTGGGACCCTGGGAGATTGTCTCTGGGTCAGCAACAGGACTTTTATATAGAAATTTGTGGGAATCAGGCACTCTATAGTATCTGTCAGGCTTGGACAGAGCAGGAGGTAGAGAGTCTGAGTTCAAACTGAATTCTAAGAAAACATTATCCACAATGTCCAACACGGGTGGGATGGCAAGTGGTCTGTGCTGGGGGAGTAAAAGAAACTCTCTGTGCCTTTTCTTCGAGTCAGAGTAGTCCTGACCTTCCCAGTGGAAATGTTCCCTCATACTGTGTAAAGTTTCCCCACAGGAGTAGTCTTCAGGAGGAGAAGCTGAGGGAATGGAATCCCCAGCATCAGAATCTTCATAAGGGGAGAAGGAGTAATCTTGGTCTTCAGAGGAGGCTGAAGAAATGGACACTTGTTCAGAGGATGCATAATCTTCCTCTTGTCTAGGCCTTTTGTCAGGAGGAGGCTGGAACCCCTGATTAAAGAGATCAAATCTTCAGCCATTTTGAGCATCTGTTTCTTAGGCATGGGGCCTTGAACAGGGGACTGAAGTGCAGTCCTTTTAGATTTAATAGGAGTCTTCGTCTTAGGATACGTTTTAATGGTGAGCGTCGTCGGTCTGAAAATGCCTTCAGAAACCGATGGCGTTTCTGCAGCACCAACATTTTTATCAGCAATGCCGTCAGTAGTGCCTGAACAAAATGGTCGCATCGGCCTGGTACATTCCGCCAAAAGTTCCGAAGCGGTCTCGGGTTCCAGATCTGCGGTAGTCAGGGGCTGCGTCGGAACCTCACTGAGGACCGGAGACCGGACCAGCCGAGGCCTCAGAATCTGGCTTAGGCCTGGGCTGTCTGTCCTTATCCTTCCATTTTTTGTGCACGGCGGTAGTCGGTTGCTCCAATGGCATACTGTAATTAAATTTTCTATCAAAATAGTGTTGTGCGAAATCAAAGCGTCTTTTAATAGTACGTTTATTAAACCTAGCACAAAAATGACAACTAGTGACATCGTAGTCTGGGCCTAGGCAAGGTATGCAATAAGAATGAAAATCCTTATGAGGTATTTGCTTCCCACAAGAAATACAATTGTTAACTTTTTCGGACATCGGTCTGAGGCAAGAAAAGTTTCCCCAACGGGGTACTTAGCTTTATAGAAGACTTCGGTCTGAAATTCGAATATCTCAGGAGTCGGCCGACCGGCACTTGCGAACTGCTTCTGCTTCTGGCACTGTGCGGCAAGAAAGACTGAAGACTTTGGAATTCCGTCCAACTGCGGGACCGCCTGACGACAGGATAACCCAAGTGTGATGACTGCAGCAGGGTAACACGATGAACACTGAGATCTGAGGGTTGGAAGGTAGTGGAGCTGTATTATGGGTAAGGGAGGGAACTTGGAGTTCGGAGCAGATCCTAGTAAAGTTGCTAGCTCGGATCCAATACGGATCCGTATCCCACAGGTTGAAGACCAAATGAAGTAAACTACTTCAGTTCAGAGCCTGATACACTTAAGTGAATGTCTTGCTACCTGAGAAGAAGCTCATAATAAGGACAGGGCATTAGTTTTTTCTTCTGAATCAGGAAGCTCAGAAATAACTTGAGTGGGCTGTGAAAAAAGAGACAAAGCATATCTGGGTTACAAGAGTCTGATAATTAATAGCACAGAAAGCAGAAATATAGACCTTCTTCCCCAATCTTTCCATAGTCCTACTTTTCTAATTAGAAAGGAGACGTGAAATACATGGCAGCAATCTGTAAGGTTTAACCGAAGCCATAGAGACCACAGCAGGATCAGCAGATGGACACCTAAAAAGAAATCTGCTATCCTCTGGCATTTTGTAAAAGCGGTCTAGCTTCTTAGGGGCTGGTGGCTGAGAATCTGGAGTTTGGGATACTGAAATGAAAGCATCCAATAAGGCAGGCAAAACTGGATAAACAGCAGAAGGAGAAGGGGACTCCACTTTCAATACGTCATAGTATGTCTTCTGCACATCACTAACCTGGGAACTATCCCATTTGAAAAACTCCCTCATTTTGGAAATCTCTTCTATAGGAGAATCAGTGCCATTAGACTCCTCTTCTGGAGAAGCATACTCCACAGTAGAAGGAATCTGGGTAGAGTAGGCTAAGGAGTCATCATCTGAAGAAAATTCTTCCTCAAAATAACCCTGTTCTCTAATTCTCTTTTGTGGCGAACTGTCCAAGATGGAGTGGAGACAGACACCAGGAGGAGGCTTAAGGGCCACAAGATTGGGTAAAAACTCTGCCATTCACTTTGTGGATCCCTGGGAGAAGTGGAGTACCTGGCTTTTTGCTTCTTTTTAATGTGCCCATCCACTTTATGAAAAGTGGAAGGGCCCAAAGTTGGCCTACACTCCACAACTGTAGTCAGGACTTCCTCCCTAACTAGTATTTACAGGATCCCCCCAAGGCCTTTTGAAATCACAAGTCTCAGGTACACCTGAACATCCGAAGTGGATGTCTGCAGAGCCTCCAATGACATGGCTGTCATCAGATCCATGGTGACCTCTGAACTGATTTCAGCTGAAGAATTCAAACCAAGGACCGGATGGATCTCCAGGCCTTCATCAGCCTCAAGAGAGACATCCAATGTCAGAGGCACAGCCTAAGAGCCAGACCTAGGGGTGTTTGGCTTTTCTCTTCACAATTAACTCTGCAAAAGACCCAGATGTACTCTCCATAGCATCTTTCACGAAGCGTTTATGATGTTGGTTTTCTAGATAAACAGATAAGGACAGCAAACAATGCAAAGTCTTAGGCACAAAGGCCTAGCAAATGGAACAAGTTTTATGGTTGTGGGTAGGAAAGTCTTAGGCACAAAGGCCTGGCAATTGGAACAAGTTTTATGGTTGTGAGTAGGCCCCTAAGCAAAATAAGCAGTTGCGAGTATCTTTATGTGGAATCTGTCTCCCACACTGGGATTTGCCTTTCTTGGATGACATGAAAAACTCACAAAGTACAACAAAAGAGGAGAAAAAAACCCCAAAAGACACTTGCCTGAAATGGCTTGATACAGTAGCAAACAATTTGGGCGAGGAGACCAATAATAGAAGATTGCATCCAGACTGCTGGCAGAGAAGTTCTGAGGATAGTACATGCACACATTGCATTTATGCCCTACGTACATGGAGAGCAAATGTGCAACATCCCACATACTTGTAAGTAGTAAAAGGCTTTGGTAAACCGGCCGGACGTAGAGTCCCCCTTGGCAGGGAATCCCTCATGTTATGAACACTGCAACAGTAGAACAGGACATCAAGATCTGAAGAGGTAATCACTCCCTTATATTAGCACTGAGTACAATGCCACCTTTGGGATGTAGCTCACTAAGTAGTAAATGATCAGAAAGAACCCAAAGGTTCCTAACCAAAAAGATCACATGCCTAAAGTCACTGAGCTAACAAATGATGCTGGAAGCTCTACCCTTCACTCAATGTCTGACTGACTTTTGAGGAAAGATTTCTGTCTCACTTACTATGTTCAACCTCCACCAATACTAGAACCAGAGACCCAAGTTTTTACCAACAGATACATAAAACACACCATAAATATGGATTTATAAATCGGTGCCTCCCAAATCTCTTGAATAAACTTCCAGTGCAGTTAAGCAGTGTGACTTTCTAGCTTCCTGTAAATATAAAGTGGATGATCTGATTACAGTTTGCTAGCCTTTGTTTGACAAATGAATCTGCAAGTCTGCCCTGGAAAGACCTCTGCTGCAAGATCAGAAGAAGGATGCAAAATTGCCCAATGCAGATTAGGAGGATCTTCTGTAGAACTGGAATGATTTAACACCCCCCCCCCTTGCTTCTTGACATGATATATTATAGTGATGCTGTCTATCCAGTTTTGCAAATGACCCAGTATGTTGTACTGAACGGTGTGTTTATGGCTCTGTACATGGCTTTCATTTAGGCTGAGGCATACAGACTTTGCTTTCTGAAATATTTGCTCAGCACTGTCAGATGGCTGAAGCAGGTTCTCCAAGAAAAAGTTGGTTTTGTCAGTTGTTCTGCTGGAAGAAAAGTAAGAGTTACTTATGTGAAGAGGCTGTAAGGGAGTACCTAATAAGGTGGTTCCTTCTTCACTGTCTGAATGAAGTCAGACATTTGGTTTGAAACATTCCTGACAGCTCACTATGGAATTCTCCTATGATGTGGCATAGAAGGCTAAAATCCAGATAAACTAAGTTTAACTAGTGGCTCAGGTGCTGAAAGAGCTGGGCAGGGTGGTCAGTGCCTGCATGCCCATCTTGAGGGATACCAGTCAGATGACTGCCACCATAAAGCAGAGACCTACAAATCACTCAGAGCTTATGCATGGAAGCACACAAACAGATGGGGAAGTTATTGTACGCCCCAGTGGTGATATAGATAACCAAGTCATCTGTCTGGGGATAAGGTTAGGTCTTAATAAATATGTCCAGTAGTCCATATTAATGTTGGCTTCCTTGCTCTGAATGGAGTGGAAGTGTTGGAGGATTCTCTGGACTTCAAAGATGAAGAACAGGGCTGCTGGTGACACTGGCAATCTCCTCGGGGTCCCCAGGTTGCCAGCTGGATGGCCTGTGGCAAGGGAATAGCAAGCCACTTGATGAAAAATAAGTGGCAATGAAGGCAGAGGATCCCTGAAAAGCTGGAGTCCAGAAACCTTCATGACTGTCTGAATGACAACTCGCTCTAAACTGTTCTTGCTCAAGTAAGTGGCCACACTAGTACCAACAGGGAATCAATGAGCTCTGAGACTTTTGGGACAAAAGCCAGTGCTTGGCAGGTGGGGAAGGTAGACAACATACTGTAAAAATTCCCTTTGCAGTCTTGCATGAGGGCGTAGCATAATGAGCTACGAAAAGATAGTCATCTGGATAAGTGAAGAGTCAAATTTTATTTCCTAAGATGTCCAAACTCTAACAATAAATAACACAACTGAAAACTAAAAATGAAACTAGAGATATTTTCTCTGGACTATCCTTACTGGAATATGCAGGTAAGTATTGCTCGATGTCTAGTACACAGGATTCCTCTATAAAGAGCAGCTGTATTTTCAGTGCTACAATTATTTGATTAAACAAAAGCATTCAGGTATGACAAATCTAATACTGGCTCAAAGTGATGTCCATTCTAGGAACTAGAAAGAGTCTGAAGTAGAAGCAGTGAGCTGTTTCTGTGGGTGGCACCCACTGTTTTTAAGTAACATCTGATCCATCAGTTGTAAAATCAGAATTATCTGATGTGATGCAGAATGGGGAAGGTGATGAACCTGAGGTCTCTGTAAACTTCAACAGTACAAACTTGAGCAGTACAAACTTGAGCTACTATATTTAAAACCCACTTGCCTGTAGTTACTAACTTGTACTGAGGTCACATTAGCGGCGGCTAGCCTTTCAGTTTAAGTAGGCCATACAGACCGTCACTTGGCAGTTGAGGGCCAGAAACTCTAATAGGTGTCCAGGAAAGAATACCCCTCACCATCACCATCATGCAAAGATCATCCCTGTGGTAATTAGCACTGTTCTGAAATACTTGACATGCACTTTTCTGACTAGACCTGACACAGGGGTTAACTATCTGGAGCTGTAATATTCAGCACTGTACTTTACATTAGAAAAAAAAAACAAATAAAAAAAACAAAGTGTGTACTAATTGACTTTGTCACTGCAAGACTGAAAATGTGGGAAATCTTAAATAATACTTGTACTTTTTGCATTACCATATGAGAAGGAAGTCTTGCATGTCAGCCAGGACTGAAATGTGGAGCAGAAAGCTGTCAGATACTAATAAATCATAATTTTCTGAAACACAGCAAAGAGTGAGCTTTATGGAAGTGAGTAACAAGCAAAAAAAAACAAACTGACTTTTAAAGAAGTTTTCAAAGTAACTGCCAAAGGGCACACAGGTATTTACAAGTACCAAGATGATGAATAAATCAAAGGAAACTGTATACTTTACAATGATGCTAAAGATACAGAATACTTTAGTTATATAGTGAGAAGAACACAATGTATGAAACAGGAAATACAGCATATATATGGGTTCCATACACTAGATCGAATTTTCACTAATTCGAAATAGTGCATGAAATGCTCACTGCAGCGAAAGTGCACTTAATCGAAAGTGCACTTACGCGAAGTACATCAATTTATCAGACGGGTGTTGTACTGAACTTCCCGTGCAGTACCTCACTAGACCTATAGGAGTAAAGTAAAGGGAAGG
>NC_056732.1:452197017-452231675 GCF_019279795.1 Protopterus annectens | reverse complement strand
AATAGGTGTTAGAATAACTTGCATGCATGATTCAGACACATGCTGCTCAAGTGGGTGCCAATTAAAAAATGTTTGCCCTGCAAATTTAAGAAATAAACATAGGGTTATTTCTTGATATCATAATTAGTTACACAATGTGTAAGCTGCACTGGTCCCTAGTCAATTTCTTAACAACTAGGTTTTCTAGTTCAAGTCGTGGCTTACGTCCTACAAGTTTAGGAATGGGAGTCGTTACAGAACCTCACAAACAAACAAGCACTCGTAGTATACTGTTATGCTGCTCTCATAGCCTGTATTGTCACTTGTTCCTCTTCCCACACAATTTAATCAACGGCCTGCTCAGAAGAGCATATGCAATGTCTAAAAGGCATATTGGCTTGAACTGCTAAAACTGGATTCAAAAGCTGTGGGTGAGCTAGATACAAGTTAACTTGCATAACAATTAATTCAGAAATGGTAAATAAAATTGCTTACCCAAGTTGACAAGTCTTCCATTCACTGTTAGCTTGATGCAAGATTCTTTAGTGTTACATAATTCTGCTATCCTGTAAAATAAATTACAAGGAATTACAAAATTATCCTGTACAATACAACTGAAAAAAAAACTCTGATGAAAATGTAAATTTTATACATCCTAAGTAAGCTACATGGTGTGCATCATGCTGAAAAGTACAGTTGTGTAAAATCCTAATAGTAGAAGTCCTCTCTCTTCACTGCTTACGTATCTTTTACCTAAGGGGATCTACTATCAAGGAATATCCAAGCCTTTAGTGCTTATAGACATCATACTTCACATGTATGCTCCCTGCACAAGGCATACAGGTGACATATGGACACATACACTCAGAACTGAAGAAGCCCTAGAAGGAGCTCAATGCCCTTGGGGACATGGAGAACATGTGCATCCAGAAAGAGAAAGAGGAATAAGAACCTCAGCCAACAGGGTAAGAAAAATACTGGGCAAGAGCTAGAACAGAAATGGTAGGAGGGAGGGAGTGAATACTGCAACAGTGAAGAGGAAACATCTTTATGAAATCATCAGCTATGACATAGGCAATCATATACTAATACAAATGAAAACAAAATATTGACAATCCCAGCTGCAAATATTTTACATCACAAACCATACTGACATAATCCAACTGCAAACTAATATTATACATCACTTATAAATCTACCCAATCACTGTCAAACAATACATAGCTTATTCAAATTCTGCCTTCTTTTAAACCTTATTCATTCCCTGTATGCACTGTTCACACAATCCCATTTTTTCCTATGTAATTTGTTCCTTTCTAAAGACCACAATTCCAGTTGCTTTATCTCTGTTACTATATTCGCTGCTTCTAGTACAGTTGGTTTAGACCTTGATTTTCATTTTCTAGTAATTGCTTTTTTAACAGCCACCATAATTAGACTCAACAAAGCCTTACTATGTCTACGCAATTCCGATTCTGTACCATAGCTCAGAAAAATAATTTCCCTAGTTACACCAATTTGCTCACGCAGCATCTCCAACAGAGCAGTCTGCAGGGAATCTTCAAAGTCAGCCAACTCATTACATTCCCAGAAAATATGTTCCCAATTACCTCTTCTTCCTCATCACACTTCCAACATTTGTTGTCTACCTGAGGAAAAATTCTCTGAAGTCTACTTTGGGTATAGAAATATCTATGTAAACATTTCCAAGCAAAAATCCTAAGTTGTCTAGATTTTGTTGCACATTTGGGAGATATACATATATCCCCCATTTTGCTTCTTTGTGAATTGCTTATCCAGTCTCTCTTCCCAATCCTGCCTGACCTCCTATCATCAATTCTTAGTTATCATGCAATACTTTATACGCTCTACTAATTATTCCTTTTTAACAGCAGTTTTGTTCCAGATTCTATTAAAAACTCTACCAATGCTGGTCTTTTGTTTAGGACCCCCCCCCCCATTTCTTTCTCTTTGCATATACTCTGACAACAATCCTTAACAGGGAGGGCAATCTCTAACCTCTATCTCTAACCTGCAGTCCAAATAAATTCTTGGCATCTTCCCATTCTATTACCTTTCCCTCTCTAGTTATTTACTACCAATACCTTGGTTTCTTTGCCAGTTTTCTCCAATAAATTCCAGCCCCCTCTTGCCTATTGTCTGTATCCCTAATTGCAATCATCCCTATCAGCAGAATCTGCTTTCTCTATTCCCATGCTGGTTTACTTCTTGGAATATTTTCTGCTGTTTATGAATATAATATTTTCTATGATCATCTGTATTCATCCAGAAAAAAAGGAGGTCATTGTCCCACTGTAGTCATCCCTCATTAGGCCCATTATAGAATATAATGCCCCGTTTGGTATGCATCTCTCAAGACATCTGCAACAACTGGAAAGGCTGCAGAAATACCTCACTAAAAGAATCACAGGCCTAAAGCAGATGCCCTATGCTGACAGTCTAAAAAAACTCCAGCTATACTGTCGCATATCATCTACTCAGAGGCGATCTCTGCTTAACATACAAGGCCATGTCAAAGCCAGAGCTGTTAGACATGCTACACAAAGAAATCCCAATCCCTCAGAGACGCACGCACCAGGGATCTAAACCTTGTCATCACAATGAACAAAACATGCTGGAGGGATAGGTTCCTGACCAAGAGACTCTCCAGACTTTGGAAGAGACTGACCAAACATGTCAAGCAGAGCACCTTTTTAAAAGGAACCTGGATGATTGGATGGGAGATGGGCAATTCACCCCGGGGATCACGTCAGTCAGCCTGCTAGACAGGGGTCCAGGGAAGTAAATACTGTGGGAAGAAATAGCCAGGGAACTGTTATGGCTAGGCTTGTATAGGCCCTTGGGCCGATAGCCTAGTACCAACCTATGACTATAGTTATTCTCCTTAAAGGTCTGCCTTTCAAATCACGTAATCACAATCCGTCCTGTTCAGTTGGAAAAATCAGCTTATCCCACTTGACTCTGGCCATCTTCCCCTCCCAAATAAAATTCTTTAGCTCTTTAATTGCTATCCACAACGTCCCCTCTGGTTGATAAAAATATGCCTGACCATATCCTTAAGCTGCCACACTGGAATCATTTTTAATCCATACTCCTAAATACTTCATTTTATCATGACCCCATAAATATGGATATTGTTGGACCAATTTCTGTGCTGGTACATAATTTACTGCTATTGTCTTTGTTTTAGCTTTGTTACTTTTGTACCCCGAAAAGATATGAAACTGTCTCAAAATGTTTCACAACACTGTAAATGTCCCTTTCTCGTTTTGTCAGGTATAAAATAATATTATATGCAAATACAGACAGCTTTTCTTGACTACCATACCAATTATAGCCTTGAATTTCTGAGTCCCTTATTTTCTTTGCCAATGGTTCTAAATATGATGCAAATAAAGGGAAAAAAGAGGACACCCAATCCTGGTTCCTCTGCTCAAGCAGAAATTATCAAAGAGGATACCACCCACTTTAATCTTTGCCTCCAATTCCTCATATATCCTCCTGATCAACTTTATAATTTTATCAGGGAATGCAAATGCTTCCATTGTCCTGCTCATAAAGTCCCAGGTTAGTCTGTCAAATTCTCTTTCTACATCAAGACCTACAACACTGGTATTTTGTTATATTCTGCTTCCCTGGATCATCGGTGTTCTGTTAATGTTGTCAAATGTTTGACTCCCCTCCACAAAAACACACCGATCCATAGCTATCAATTTTGCTCTCACTTTTGCCATTCTTTTAGCCATTATGGACATAAACATTTTATAATCATAGTGTAGTATTGAAATAGCCCTGTATGAAGCTGGATCTGATGGATCTTTACCCTCTTTAGGTATTACAGCTACCACTGCTTTCTTCCAGGATATTGGTACTTCTCCTCCACCTACAATGCTGTTAAACAAAACCTTCCTGATCTTTCAATTTTTCCCTCCTAGCTTCTAAACTTATACAGGAATACCATCTACTCCTGAGGATTTCCTGTAGATTGATTATACGCCACCATTTTTATCTCATTTCCTAAGCCTCATCTACCTTTAACCTTGGCATATTTAAATTCTTCCATTAACTAAACATTTCCATTTGTACCTTTACTTGATTTCCATATTTCTCTGATTAATACATACTTTCATAGAATTTCTGAAATATTTCTAATATCTCTATAGGATCTCTTATCCTCCTTGTTACAGGCTCCCTAAGCTTGGCGACAGCCCTTTCCACTTTCTGTTGCCCAAGTAACTGTGCTAAAAGTTTTATGTTCTAGAGTTATCAAAAAAACAGTTGCTTAACAGCAATCTTTCTAAACTCGTGTATATTATTGAGGCAATCCCTTATTTTTGATTTAGCACTTTGCAGTTGCTCCTCTTCTTGTTCTGTAAGATTCCCACTATTCTGCAATACTTTAACATTTGTCAGTCTCTCTAAATACTTATTTCTTAACCATATCACCCTTTCTTTTATTTCCACCCTATTTTTAAACTCCACTTTAATTTTATCCTACTCCCTAGCTATATTTTCAGAAGATATTTCTATTTTCTGTAACAGCTCCTGAATAATTTCCACTACCCAGTCCTTAAATCCCCCTGTTTTCAACAGATAGGTAGGAAAGTGCGCAAGTGTCTCACTTGTATTTCATTACTCTCTGTTTTTAATTCAGTTATTACAGATGCATGATCTGAAATAATTACAGGGTGTGCATCAAGACCTTCAATTAAATGCATGCGTTTCTATAAAATGTAAATTCTGTCTTAAAAAGGATACACTTTCATGGGGAAACAAAGGAGAACAATAATGAGTGGTAGTTAAACTGTTTGAACAAGAACAACATCTGATATGATCCAAAGCAAAAATGAATGATTTATTAGCTTTTCCTAAACAAAGTTCAAACTAACCTCAGGACTTAAATCCTTCTCAAGGAATATGAAGTGGAGGGCAGCATTTAAGATAAACAGTGGGCAGGCTGAATAGCAGGTTTCCAGGGGAGCAAGATTACAAATTAGCACAGTATAATAGCACAATTCACATCTGAACAAGACAAATCTAGATTTTGGTACATTTTCCTGCAAAAGTGATATGTTTCTTGAATAACACTAAAAAAAAAAAAAAAAACAAATATCCTCCCATTCATATAAAAAAAAATCCACCATTCCCCTAAGACTTCTTAAAGTAAGCCCTTCTATTTTCCTGAAAAAGAAAAAAATCAAACTGCAAAAGAAAACAAACTCTGGCCCTTTGTCTTTTGCTGAAAACATTTCAAGCTCGCAGAAACTAAAGCACTGCTGGGGATTCCCTGTTGCCTGAGGAAAGTAAACCTATATTTTTTGTCTGTGATACAGCTGCTTTCCGTTTACCTCCTCCATTTTGTTTTCTGTTTTAAGAAATCTGCTTGGCCTCATATTTTTTGTTCCAAGTGGGAGATGGACTTAAATTATCTACGCTGCACATTTCATGGGTTTTTTCATTGGTTAACCATCTCCTGAGTGATACTTAAATATACAGTGAATCTCTGGCCCTTTGTCTTTTGCTGAGAAGACTTCAAGCTTGCAGAAACTAAAGCACTGCTGGGGATTCCCAGGTTGCATTTCCCACCCACTCTCCCCTTTGTTGATCTGTTTTTTAAACCTGGTGATTTTTAAGCTGCCCACCCCTGCTGCTCCTCTCTATCTACACTGCTGTTGATGTATTGAATTATTTGCCTTTCCCTTTGCTTGTATTGAAAAATAGAAGTTATGTTCTTACCATAACGTTCCATGTTAGTTGTCTTCTTCTCGCCTTCTTCTTGCTGGATGGGTTCGGAGCCGACCTCGGCTCACTCGCCACTCTAAAAGCTCGAGAGTTGGTTCCACCGGCTCGAGGCTCCCCTTATATCCCACAATGCTAGGCGTGAGTTACCTCAGATCTCATTTGTAAGCTAACCCCAGCTTATAATAGTATCAGAATAACTATAAACAAAGTCCACCTCTAAAAACCAGGGAGAAAGAAGGGTGACCTATATCCTGATCCAGGAAATATGCACAACAGCATATGCCTAAGAAAAGAGGTGGTAGAAAGAGAGGTCACAATCACAACTCCTCTAGGTCTGTCCAGGCCAGGGGGAAGGAGGGTGGACGAAGAAGAAGGCGAGAAGAAGACAACTAACATGGAACGTTATGGTAAGAACATAACTTCTATATGTTAAGTTGTCTATCTCGCCTTCATTCTTGCTGGATGGGACCGCATCCCTAGCACCTTGTCCCGGGTGGCCTAACGGAACAGACTTCTGAGAACAGTGGAACCAAAGTTAGCTCTATGCCTAGAAGCTAAATCCAACTTATAATGAGAAATGAAAGTGTGAGGAGTAGCCCAAGTAGCCGCTGCACAAATGGTGTCAATAGGCAGTCTGTCTTGGAAGGCTAAAGAAGTAGCCAAAGCTCTGGTGGAATGGGCCTTAGGTTTATTAGGCAGCTTTTGGTGTCTAATTTCATAAACAAGGGAAATCAGAGATGTTGGCCATCTAGATAATGATACCTTTGAAACTGAAAGTCCCTTTCTGCCTTCTGCATAGGAGACAAACAGCTGGTCAGATTTTCTGAATTGTTTTGTTCTGTCCAAATAGTACCTCAACTGACGATGAACATCTAGCCAGTGTAATTTTTGTTCAGACCTATTGGAATATTCTGGAAAAAAAACAGGGAGGTCAATGCTTTGATTTAGGTTAGACGTCGAGACTACCTTAGGCAAAAAGGACGGGTTGGTTCGTAAGGATACCCTGTCCTTATGGAACAATAGATAAGGAGGTAGACAGCTGAGTGCATGAAGTTCTGAAACTCTTCTAGCTGAAGTAATAGCTACCAGAAAGAGAGTCTTCCATGATAGCAATTTTAAAGAACAGGAGGCTGCAGGTTCGAAAGGGGGAAGAATCAAAGAAGTAAGAACTAAATTTAGGTCCCAAGGAGAAGGAGGATTTCTTATAGGAGGTCTGAGAAGAAAAACTCCTTTCAAAAAGGCTTTGCAAAGCTTGTGGGACATTAAGGCAGACTCTGAAATACCCACATGAAAGTTAGAAATAGCTGCCAATTGAACTTTAAGAGTAGAAGGAGATGAACCTGCATGGAAGAGTTCAGCTAGAAAATCAAGGACTATTTGGATGGAAGCAGTGAAAGGATCTATGTCCCTTCCTTGAGCCCAATATGTGAAGCGTTTCCACTTACTCAAATAAATCTTCCGAGTGGAAGATTTATGGGAAGCTATCAAAATATCTCGAACAGAGTGAGATAATTGAGGAAGCCTGGCTAAGGTTGGAACTGGAGGAACCAAGCAGTGAGGTTCAGAGAGGGGAGGAAGCGATGAAACTGACCCGACTGATGGATCAAAAGATCTGGAACTAGGTCCAGATGCCAAGGTCGCTCCAATAGAAATTGATGTAGAAAGGGGAACCACACCTGTCGAGGCCAGTAAGGAGCAATGAGGATCAATGAGGCCTTCTGAGCGATAGCTTTCTGTATCACTTGAGAGATTAGTGGGAAGGGAGGAAATGCATACAGAAGTCCCCAGGGCCAAACTTGGACTAGAGCGTCTCTGCTGGGCTGGCCTGGTAGAGGGAATAGAGTGAAATAATCTCTGCACTTGCTGTTTTGGGGAGTAGCAAAAAGGTCGCAGCAAGGCTGACCCCACTTGAGAAAAATTTCTCTCACAACAGAGTCTTTCAGAGACCACTCGTGAGGCATGAGGATAGCTCTGCTCAACTTGTCCGCGATTTGATTGGACTTCCCGGGGATGTGCGTTGCTATCAGAAACCGCTGAGAAGAAATCGCCCATTGCCACAATCTGAGTGCTTCCCGACACAGGGGGTAGGACCTGGTTCCGCCTTGTTTGTTGATATACCACACTACAGACATGTTGTCTGTCTGGATTGCAATCGTTCCCAAGGGAAGAGAGTCTTGAAGGGCTTGCAACGCTAAAAGCACTGCTCTCATCTCCAGAACATTTATGTGCAAGTGGCATTCGTCTGGTTGCCATGTGCCCTGGACCGTCCTGCCCTGATAATGCCCCCCCCACCCGATCAGGGAGGCGTCCGTTGTCAGAGTAGCAACCGGAGGGAGAGGAACAAAGGGTCTTCCCAATAAGAGCTGAGGGGAAGACATCCACCAAATGAGATGATTTCTGCACATCTGCGTGATCATAATGGTGTGGGACATTGGAAGTTGCTGGTATGACCATTGTGTAAAGAGCATCCATTGAAGGATTCTCATGTGGAATCTGGCTAATGGAAGCAGAGGTATGGCAGCCGCCATAATTCCCAACACTTTCAGAACTAACCTGGCTTTGATTCTGTTTTGTTGAAAAGGAATGAGACCAGTTTGTGTATGTCTGTTATTCTCTGATCTGTTAGTCTCGCAGACATGTCGACTGTGTCTAGATTTGCGCCTATGAAGGTAATAGTACGACAAGGCGACAAAACAGACTTTTCGCAATTTATTGAAATGCCTAACTTTTGACAAATGCGAAAGGTGTAATCCCTGGCCATCAGAAGGAGATGCTTGGTGGGAGCTGTGAGGAGCCAGTCGTCCAAATATGGAAACACCTGGAATCCTTGTCGCCTCAGGTGAGAAGCTACCACTGCCATGCATTTGGTAAACACCCGGGGGGCAGTGGTGAGACCAAAGGGCAGGGCCCTGAATTGAAAATGACTGGTTCCCAGCCTGAAGCGGAGGAATCTTCTGGAGCGTCTGTTCATTTTATGTGATAGTACGCATCCTGAAGGTCTATAGAGCACATCCAGTTTCCTTTTCCCAATAGGGGAAGGATGGACTGCAGCGTGACCATCCGAAATCTTGTTTTCTTGACTGATCTGTTCAAGATACTGAGATCCAAAATTGGTCTCCAGTCCCCTGTTTTCTTTGGAACTAAAAGAACCTTGAGTAGATTCCGGATCCTTGCTGGTCTGCTGGAACTGGCTGAATTGCTCTTTTCGCAAGCAGCTTTGAAATTTCCAAAGCCGCTAGATCCCTTTGAGCGGGTGGAACATCTGGAAGGGATTTTTTTGATTGGTTTGGAATGCGAAGAAAGGGAATGGAATAGCCTTCGGAAATGATGGACTGTACCCATTTGTCTTGAGTCAGGGATAGCCAGGCTTCTGGGTACAGTGACAATCTTCCCCCGACTGCCTCCGAAGGTGGGCAGTCGGGCAACACCTCAGGGATGCTGAAAGGGCTTATCAGAGAAGGCTTCTCGATTGCCCTGGTTCTGCGGACCCCCCCTGCCTCTAGGCCGACGTCTACCATTGTTATTCCCGCCTCTGCCTCTGGCGGGGAACCGACTCTGTGCGTCAGGCGAAGTCCCTTGAGATTGTTTACGGAACCACATTTTCCCACTTTTCTGGCCTTTGGGGTAAGGCCTAGAAGGAGTAGAAAAACGGACTCTGACGGCAGAAAGAGTCTTGCCATCAGTCTCGCACCTAGTCAAGGTTTCTTTCACTTGAGGACCAAAGAGAGATGATCCATCGAATGGGGAATTAGTGAAAGACGTTTTAAAGGGGTCCGCAAAATTGCATAGTCACATCCAGGCATGCCTACGTAAGGCCACACCTGTCCCTGCGGCCCTGCTCGCTCCATCAGCCGCATAAGAAAGGAGGCGCATGGAGGAGTTGGCTATGGAGTTCAGGGTAGCCAGCTGAGTGTTCATCTTATCTTGAAAACCCGCAGCTGTAGGATCCTTCAACATGTCACTCGCTTCTTTGATCAAGTCCCTTTGAAGACGAGTAAAATGGCATAGGTAGTTCAGCTTAACGCATTGCAAATGTCGCTGACGAGAACATCCGCTTCCGCACCTGTCCATGGACCTAGATTCCTTGTTAGGTGGATGGACAGGTACTGAAGGATCAGCTAGTTCCTTCTTAGTGGCAGCAGCAACCACCATAGCATCCACAGAAACTCCTTTTGTCAAAAACTGTTTGTCTGCTGGTGCCGTTATGAATTTTGAGGGTCTCCTGGGAGTGGGGTCCACCGAATCAGGAGCCGTCCATGCCTTTTTAGCTACCACCTGCATGAGGGGTCAAAGGGGGGAGACACCCAGGAGGTGGAAGGACGAGAGCCAAACGCCTCAAGGTACACAGATTCATCCTCCGAAGGGTTGAGGGCTGGCCAATTTCCCCTCTGTTTGAGGATTTCTAGAATGTCTGCAAAAGAGACATCTTCAGAAGGGGAACGGGGGGAATCCTCTAAATCTGTGTCAGAGGTGACTGACTCAGGTGAGTCAATGTGTTTCCTCTTACACTTTCTCTTCCGAGGGGGCTCTTCTGCCAAATCAGGAGAGGCCTCGGAAGAGGATGAGATCCCCACAGGGGGTTCCTGAGGAGCTGGCTCTCTGCGGTCCGGGATGAGGGAGTGAGTCGACTTGACCTGAGGCACCGTAGAGGGAGGGGCGGACGGAGCCGACTGTGGAGTAGAACCAGGTTCTAACACACTCCGCATGACCTCGAACGCACCCCTGTCAGGCAGAGCCAGAGGTCCCTGCTCCGAGAAGCTGAGAACCTCCCTCGGCACCGACAGTGATGGCTCCGAGGTCGATGTTGAGCCGAACTCACCAGCCGGCTCCGAGAGGAAGAGCGGGTCGGACAAGGGTCCGATGCCACTCACCCCTCGGAGCCGGAGGGAAGTCCGGCGCCGAGATTCTTCAAGAAGAAATCTGAGCCGACGACGGAGCCGAAGACATCTGTATCGGCTCCGACGCTACCACAGTCTCGGTTCAACGCCGCCCGAGCTCAACGGAGTCGGAGGAGGAACATATTGATGGACAGGGGCAGGCATCGACTGATGAGTCGGGCTCTGAAGCATTTGGGCCAGTGCCTCGGACTTAAGAAGTCGACTCACTACCCTCTGAAGGTCATGATCCGACAGCCTCGATGACCTAGAGGAGTGAGATTTATGGCTCTGTTCAGACAGCAGAGGAGATGCTGGAGCCGAATGAACGGAGCCAAGGGATGGTGACCTAGATCTCTTCCTAGATGTCAGCTCCGAAGGTCTGGTCGGAGCCGACAAGGGAATTTCTAATACCTCGGCTCCAGCCGGAGCTGAGGGAACCACAGAAGCTGTAGACTCATCGGCTCCAGCCGGAGCCGATGCAGACGTAGGTTTAGTAGCCTTAGGTCTCGGCTCAGTAGCTGGAGCCGAGGACCTAGAAGCCTTGGAGGGCTTCCCAGAGACAGAGAGGGAATCCTCAGGCTTGAGTAGACCCCTTAGGATCAATTTGTTCTTTCTTTCCTGCAGGACCCTGGGACTGAAGCCGTGGCATACAGCACAGGAGTCCTGCAGGTGCAAAGGCCCCAGGCAGTAGACACAAGTGTGACCGTCTGTCAGAGACATTTTCTGACAGCACGCATCACACTTCTTGAAGCCTGAGACCTTTGTGTCTTTAGACATCTTAGAACAAGAAAGTGTAATCACACACACTCAAACACACTGATTACACCTTATCTTATATTTAAACTCAAAAATAAAACAACTATCAATAGTTTTAATTAAGAGAAGCAACACACACACACCACTAGGGAATGGAAGAAAGGGCCTGAAGGCCCGAGGGAGAACTTGTAAGTTCTTGTGGGGAAGAAACGGGATTTTGTGAAAAAGGGTAGAATTCCACTAAACTAAGGGAAACAAGAGTTAAAATTAAAAATAAAGGGGTTTAAGTATACTAACTTTACTGAAAGTTTACTCACCAAGAAGCCGGTAGAAAACCAACACCTCGATCGCTGTAGCGGCAAACGAGATCTGAGGTAACTCACGCCTAGCATTGTGGGATATAAGGGGAGCCTCGAGCCGGTGGAACCAACTCTCGAGCTTTTAGAGTGGCCGAGTCGGAGCAGAGGTCGGCTCCGAACCCATCCAGCAAGAATGAAGGCGAGATAGACAACTTAACATAGTATATTTTGCCTCTTATTGTCTGTTCTACTGATTTACTTGATCTGAATTCATCATCTACATAGCTGTCAGATAACGTAGTGTACTTTTACACTCTAGCAGGCACTTGTTTTTACATCAAGAGGTCAGTGGATTTTCCATCTAGTGCTCTGGGAGGTAGCCTGGTCTGTTATGGTTGGTAAAACATTTGAGATTTCTGCATGTAGTTTTATTGGCTGAAGGGCTTATTAATCAGCTTATATTGTTTTTAGTATCTTTGTAAGCTCTGTACAATTGAGTGGCTCTAGGGTTATTTATATAAAACAAAGTACTTTATTGAATAATAACACTAAGCTGTTTAAAGTACACTGCTGTATCTGTATCCTCTAAGTTTGTTTGTGGCAGCATTTCACTCCGGGCACTCCTTTACTGTGCTTTTGCAATGGGAGGACTGGGACTGTTCGTCTGGTGGCGGTAGGTGTTTGCCTGGTCTGGCTGAGCTGGGAAACGCTCAAAAGGGCACCACATATTTTTTTGCATTTCTCATATACTGTGACTACTTCAGCATTTTAAAAAAATGTACCATCTGCTACTGCATTAAATAGCTAATTGCACTGCATCTATTAGTTGTAGGACTGCTGTAGGCAGTTTGTGTGGTCATGTTGCACTTGGGCTCTGAACCAGCTATTCTACATTAAGGTGTTCTGCTGCACCCTTGTGGCAGAATTGTGCTGATCTACAGCATTTAACTGTTTTACTGCATTAATTGGTGCCCTTGTTAACAGCTTTTTTCTGCCTGTGCCTGCTTCATTATCTGCACTTGTTTTGCACTATAATATTGCTTAGATAGCATAAACTACATCCAGACTTCCTGAATCTAGCCTGTGTTTTATACACTTGGACTCGCATCCAGCCATTTTACATTCAGCAGGGCTCCCCTGCACCCTTGTGGCAGAAGAGTGTGGATATAGCCTCTCTGAGATGGGAATTGCTGGAGGAAGGATCATTGTGTCATTTGCTACTGGCAGACTAGTTTGAAATTGTTTCATTTCATCTGTATACAAGCTGCACATTTGCGTGTAGCTGTGCACTGCACAACAGGGATTAGTGGTGCCTAGTATAGTAGCAAACTACCAGAAACTACTTTTTCCCTAGACGTTTGTCAGTTGAACCCTCCCAAGCTTTCCTGCTGCGTTACAGGCAAATCAGCCATGCACTACTGCACTGCCAGCAATTCAGCTGAGCACTGAGCAGCATCACCACACTCCCTCACCCCTAATTCCCAAAAGAATAACCCTCCTTGTTAAGTTAGTTGAATTAGTCCTAAAGCAAAAGTTAATCCAACTTGCCCACTCCCAAACTAGTACTTATGGTTTAACCTGTTACAATGGACAGCCAGTTTCCCCAACATTTCACCAGCTAGCTTGACTGACATGGGCATCTAAGGGGAATGTAGTAGTTGCCTTATGTATACTGACAACTACTTGCTCCTAAAGCAAAGTATGTGACAGATGCAACTATACCATGATGCTGGAATCAATCCTCTCATGTAACAACAAACACGACATCAAGAAGGTTGTCAGTACACACACCTCTCCTCTCACACAAAACAAGGTCAAGCTACACAGAACCACCTACGTGGAGGTAGTCACTAAGAACCTACCAAGGACCAGTGACCTTCCAAGCACAAAGAGATCATACATAATGGAACATAAACAGACCTCACTTCACATAGCAACATACATATAAGTGTCTCAACAAATAAGCCCCAAGGCAAAACACCTAAAAACCTAATGTCCTGGTCATAGACAATTACATAGAGACACACAAATGTCCCCCTTACCACGCTTGACAAGAAGAAAGTCAGACAGCTGCCTGTCAGGTGCCAGGATCCGTCAAATCATGCACACAATCAAGTCACTCAACAACAATTACCGTTATGACTCTGTCATAGTACATGCTGGAGTGAATGACTATAGTACATGCTGGTGTGAATGACTTGAGAAGTACCTCTCTGGGATATATGAAGAGACATGACTGAACTCTCAGATTATGTATCCCAGGAAGGTATGTCCCTAGCAATAAGCAGCATTTTACCTTCGCCCAGGATGATGCCACAACAGACAAAAAATTATTGACTTCAACAATTGGCTTAGCTTCTGGTGTCAGTCCAAGGGGACATACTGTCAGCCTGGGAAGACATTGTTGACAGACTACAATGCTTTGCCACAGATGGTCTTCACCACTCTCCTCTTAGCTTTTGGATACTGGCAAAAATGCTTGCCTCCACCAGTGCCTTTTTAGACAATGTCAAAACAAAAAAATTCTTGACGTAAAGAAATACACTAGACAAACTCAAGGTTATGTTGCTTAATGCTGGGAGCCTCAACAAAAAACTGGACTCCCTGGAAGCACTCTTCACCTTGGGAAGATGCTGGCAGTCAGTTTGTGCAGTCACTGAGACTTGGTTCAAGGCCACAGAGAGCACCCCGGCGACACAAGGCTGCAATTCCTTCCACACATTCAAATCCAAAAATGAGCATTAAAGAACCAAAAGTGGAGGAGTATCCACCTTCATTAAACCCAGATACACCTCAAGACTGGTTAAACAGTATGACCCTCTAAAGCTACTCCAGGTACATTTAAATATAGGTAAAACACCCTACCACATCATTGCTAGCTGCAGGTCCCCCACCATGCACCAACATAAACATACCAACTACCTGGACTTGCTTGAATCACTCCCTATACAACCATACACTTTGATCATGGGAGATTTCAACTATCTTTCCATAGACTGGACAACACACACAAGCAGAAATGCGATCGCCTTGAGGTTCCTGAACTTTAATTCAAATACCCTGAAACCACTAGTCTGCACCCCTACAAGGGGCTCAAATGCCCTGGACCTGATACTCACCAACATGGGGGGATTATTGCACTACCTCCTGTGTGTTGCCCTCCCTGTTGAGGTCAGACCATAATTATTTATTATTTATTTTACATTCGTTGACCGGAATTGTCCGACTGAGCGGAAGAGCCCTTTTCCAGTGGAGGCCCGGGGAGAAAAGCTCCAACATATTATACAATTTTCATTATAAATTAGCATTAAACAGCAGTGTTACAGGATTATTACAAGGCATTAAGTAGCAATACAACGTTATACAGTGTCAATAATCAGAAGTATAGCACAACTATTTCAAGATGTATAAAAATAAATAAGTCATTAAGATGAGTATAGTTTTTGGGGTAAGTGGTTACAAAAACCCAGTTTTATCATGACATAGTTGCATGAAGGCAAGACAATTACAATATAGTGTTTCTCTGAGGCAATTTGCTTAATAGATTTTAGAAGACAGTAGAAAGAGTAGTCAAGGAAGATTAGAGAGAGCTAGTGAGAAGAGTGAGTTAAGGGCAGAAAGTAGATTAAGGTATGAGAAGTAGGGGATGTTTAAGGAGGGAGAGTGCAATGGCAGGACCAGTGACTTTTAAAGTGCTCTTTGGTGGCTGTCTTAAATTGTTTAGGATGTGTAAGGGTCCTGATTTCTAGTGGGAGCCTTTTCCAGGCAATAGTGGGGTGATAGCTGAACATGTTGCGTCCAGATTTAGACTTGGGGTTGTAGATTTATAGCAGGTCTTGGTTAAAGCTTCGGAGAGATCTGGAGGGAGAATAATGGGAGATCAGAGGGGATAGTGCTGGGCAGTACGAAGGCTGGTATAGGATAGAATGGATGATCTGGAGCTGAGAAAGAGGAAGCTGGTAGTGTAATTCAAGCCAGTTTAGGTGTTTAAGTGAGACACAGTGATGAGATTTGTAAGTTTGTTGGGCAGCAAATCTTAGCTACCTTGTTGTAGATAGATTAGAGTTTGGTCAGGAGGACTGAGTTAAGATTTGTGAGAATTTGAGAACTGTACATTAGACTGGGTAGAAGGTAGGTAAGAGAGAGAGTAATCTTGGCTTCAGAGGTAAGGAATTTCATGTTACGGTAAAGGAGCCCTAGTTTTGAATGAGTCTTTTTGATACAGTTATTAACATGCAAGTCAAATTTAAGCTGATCGTCGATGGTTACACCCAACAGCTTAGTATTGGATTCTACCAGAATGGGAGTGTTTATTAAGGGACTGTATGGAGAAGGAGAGTTTAATATTGTTGAACATTTTAGGTATGAAGAGTAACAGTTTTGTTTTTTTTAGGGTTAAGGATGAGCTGGTTGTTGGAGAGCCACGTTTCAACTAAGTTAAAAGATGCCTGAGTAGCTGAGAAGAGCTTAGAGGGAGAGTTGGCAGTGGTGAGGACTCTAGAGTCATCTGTATATTGCACTAAAGATGACTGAGGACAGGAGGTATAGAGCTGATTAGTAAATATATTAAAAAGTAAATCTGTATTAATAATAAATAAATCTGTATTAATAAGGAAAGGAGGAAACCACCGGTATTAGTGACCACCACAGTTTATTATCCCTTTCATCTCGAAGAGACTTCATCAGAATAAATTAACCACACAGTTACAACATCTTATATATCATTAATTTATTCTGATGAAGTCTCTTCGAGACGAAAGCAATAATAAACTTTGGTGCTCGCTAATACTTGTGGTTTCCTCCTTTCCTTATTGTTCAACCAGTGTGGTGGATTTATTTTTATTGGTCTCTGTTTTGCTGTTCCATCCTTTGGGACTGTTTTTATTGGTTTCTATCTTTCCTGTGGATGGCTGGTTTGAACGAGGATCCCTTAATGGAAGTATCTATACATCCTACGCCGGGTATGTCTGATATAAGTGATGTGAACTTGCTTCTCTGTGCTTGTCTGTTCCATGAGGGACATGCAAAAGACTTTGGAAACTAATTGCTGTCAACTACACAAAGTGTTCCAACTAGAGTTTCTTCCCCGAGTTCAGAAGATGATAGTGTGGATATAGTCACTGAAAAAGTACCTGTTGTTAACCACCCTGAAATTCAAGGTTACTCCTTTTGTGACATTAAAGCAGTGTTAAACAGTGACTTTGATCCTTTTGACAGCTATGATTTTGTTTCAACTACATTTCCAAAAATTGGGAGAGATATGGAGGTTGAAAAAGAAGCCAAACATCATTTGACCTTATTAGAAAAATCCTTGAAGAGGTACAGGGCACTTGTAGTGGCAACAAAAGATTCTGATAAGTGCATACAGGTGGGTGTTGTACCCAAGGGCTTATGCTTTTTTAAATGCCCCAATGGTGTTTCATCTATCATCCATTTTTTTCTAATTAACATAATTTTTTCTAAAGCTGAACTAGATTTTTTTACAATTACTTGTCTGTAAGACAACAAATCTCTGAAATTAGAAACGAGATTGTCAAGACGGAATCCCCTTTTCAAAAGTTAATTTTAAAAATGCCGGCACTTAACAGAGATTACTCCACTATGCTAACGAGTATAGAGGAGTTTGAAAATGGGTTAGTTCAAAGAAAATTGAAAAAGCTAGAGAGAAACATTGACGCTTATAGTGCCAATTTAGCTTTTTTCTCACTTCTCTGAGGTGAAAAATGCACATTTTTCCTTATCTCGAACAGGCACTATTTGTCATCATGACAACCGTTTATTTCAACAGGGACCTTTGGCATCTAACCGAGATTTTATAAGGGATGACGTAAGCCGTGCGACTCCTGTTCCTCTTGGCAATTCCATGCAGCATGATGAAGAACAGGATGGTGTTCCATAAACTGACCAAGTTTATGCTGCGAATGATCTAGCAGATACATTTGAAGACCATGATAATGTTTCGGCTGCCCATGCCATTTCTGGGTCTATTTCTACTAATGCAAAAAAAGTCCCTTTAGAGAAGGGACAGTTGAAAGTACAGAACGAGATGGGGGAAGTCTCAATGTGCAAATCTTCGGTGAGAAACAAAGAGAAATACAACAATTGACTGTAAATTCTAAAAGTGTTTATAGTGGTGTTAAAAGTTACAGTTTATCTGACTATTTATTTAATAGTGATCATTTGTTTATACTAAGTTTGGGGCTTAATTTTATGGCCATGAAAAGTATGGATTTGGGGTGCACCTTACTAGATTTAAAGATGTTTTGTTGGAAACTGAATTTAAGCTATGTTTTCTCCGATGTTGAGATTGAAAGGCACACTTTTTGTAAATCTAGCACCATTTCTCCTCCATTATCCAACACTATTCGTGTGTTTGAAAGTTGCTGTGAAGAGGAGATTAGGAAATTGGGTATGTCCAAACCTAGTGTAAATTACTGTAACCTTACCAAGACTCAAATATTGGCCTTAAAAGAATTAAAGTGCCTTAATCAGCTCAGGTTCATGAAGGCTGATAGGTGGAAGGGGGGGGTTGGTTGTCTTAGAACAACATAAATATGTTCAAGCCATGGAGAGAATGTTAGACAATAAATCTGAGTATTTATTAATTGATTTTAATGTTCACAAGGCTTACCAGTCAATACGTATCCAATTATATGAGCTTTTTATGGATGGGTATATGACTTCAGACATGTATGAATTTATGTTGATAGAACATCCTTGTTTGGGGACCCTCTTTGGGAATTTTTTTTATCAGAGTGTCATGGCATTTCCTTGATATATTTAGAGAGTTCAATGCTATTTATTCCTTTGATCCTAGTAAGCATTTTCTGTTTATTATTGATATTCAATCGCTTTTTACAAACATACCACATGATGAAGGCATTAGTTTTGTTAGACAGTTTTTTGAAACCTGTTGTACATCTTTCGAATGATGACATCTTTGTTTTGTGTATGCTTTTGGAACTTCTGCCTAATAATAATTACTTTCTGCTTAATCAAAAAATTTATAAACAAATGAGAGGGGTAGCAATGGCATCAGCAGCAGCCCCTGCTGATGCCAATTTTGTGCTTGGCTGGTGGGAACAAAGTGTTTTGAAACCTATTTTGAATCAGCATAAAGTTTTTTATGTCAGTCAGATTTATGGACAATCTGTTTTTCATTTTAGAGGGCGGTATAGATCTAGTTACAGCTTTCGGTGACCGTATAAACAAGTCATCAGAATTTTTGAGATTTACTCTAGGAAGTGTTGGATTATCAGTTAATTTTTTAGACGTTACCCTGGCTTGGGATAATCAAGATTTTAAATTTAATAGTAGTGTTTATAGAAAAGAAACCTTTGTCAATGGATACCTACATTATTCAAGCAATCACTCTGCTTTTATGAAAAATAATATTCCCAAGGGACAATTTATACGTGCGTCTCATATGACATCAGATACTGACTTTGAACATGAAATTACATTTATTCAAGGGTTGTTTTTGGAGAGAGGATATCATTCTGAATTATTGGGTAAATTAGCTGACAAAATCAGGTGACGTAGATTCTCTGATTTTCCACCTATTTTATTGTATGGGTTTACCCCCCAAAAATCAAGTTCCTTTTGAAGAAACATATCATAATTTTAACACCATTCAGTGGAGGCCCGGGGAGAAAAGCTCCACAGTACAAAGTTACATTCCAGTGACAAAAAAAAACAAGAGTAAAAGTAAAATGCAAAGCTCTACAGAACAATGTTATATTCCAGTAAAAAAAAAAAAAAAAAAAAATGCTCAGCATAATGCATCCGAGGTTATCCAAGTGCAACTAACTCTGGGCAAAAACTGCAATCCAAATTGTAGCTTGTGACAGATCCCCCACCATGCCCCAGGATTCCCAATCCTCTTTTTGTGATGTACTGGAAAATATTAGGGTTCAACCAAACACCTTAATAATGGGTGATTTCAACTACCCCACCATTAACTGGGAAAACTACTCCTGTACCAACTCCTTCACTCAACGCTTTCTGGAATTCATAAACTCCAATGCCCTGAATCAACTTATCCACACCCCCACCAGAGGCAACAATATCCTAGATCTAGTCATTACCAAAATGAGTGACCGGTGTTCCACACCTGAAGTCAACGCCTCATTGGTCCGATCCGACCATAAGCTAATCACCCTAGATATCCACATCCTGCCCCCACCCCCCATTAAGGAAACCACGGTAAAATATTTCTCCAAAGCCAACTTCATGCTACTTAAGACAGAAGTGGTGAACTTCATGACACCCATGCAGATGGACAATACAGTTATGACTACTGAATCCTACACAATTGCACTTTATAAGCACTTGCACGACTGCATGGATCGTGCTATCCCAAACAGAACCAAGACGCTATCCTCCAAAAAAAGGAAGCCAATCTGGTGGTCCCCTGCCATAAACAAACTGTACAACAGAAGGAAGAAACTGTTACAAAAGAGAGTAAAATCCCGTGAGTGGAGGAGCTCCCTGGTCAGCCCCAGTAAGAAGCTGCGATCCCTCATAAAATCCTCCAAAGCTAGTTATGAAAACAAAATCGCCACTGATTCTAAAGACAACCACAAAGCATTCTATAGCTATGTCAAGAATCTCAATGGCAACACTCGGATCTGTTCTGAGTTACAGCATAATGGCACTAAATATACAGACCCAACTGATATTGCCAACATCCTGGCATATAGGTTCAGTGCTAACTTTACCCCCTCTCACCATCTAAAGGGCCCACTCTCTATACCGAAAGAATGCAAAGTTCTGTAATCACAGCTGCACAGGTAAAAAACACACTCTCCAATGCCAAGAACACAGCAACCATGGGACCAGACAACATCTCAGGCTGCGTTCTACAAGAACTATAGAATGAACTGGCACCCCACCTAAGTACCATGTTCAATCAGAGCCTCACCTCAGGCTTTGTGCCCACTGAATGGCGCAAAGTGAAGGTTATCCCACTCCACAAAGGGGGAGCCACCACAGACCCCGGGAACTACCGTTCCATTAGCCTGAGGAGCCTCGTCTGCAAGGCCATGGAACGTATCATCATGGAACTTACAAAGACATTGGTAATCTCCAAACTCTGGACATCACCCAGTTCGGGTTTGTGAAAGGCAGATCATGTCTCCTAAACCTGATAGACTTCTTTGAAGCAGTCACCCAAGCCGTAGACAAGGGTAAGCTGGTTCACACAGCCTATCTAGATCTTGCCAAGGCTTTAGACACCATCCCCCACTCTGGAATTATAAACTCACTAAACTAGGTATAAATCCCTATGTCACAAGATGGGTTGCCAACTGGCTCACTGACAGAACCCACACTGTGAAATTAGCAGACTCCAAAATCTGACTTCAGACCAGTGACAAGTGGAGTACCACATGGTTCAGTCCTGGGTCCTCTCCTGTTTGGTATCTACTTCTCTGAAGTACAGGCCAACACAAAAGGTCTTTGGCTAACGAAGTTCGCAGACTGCAAACTAGGAGCCATAATCGAAACTTCTAACGATGTGGACATCCTACAAAAGGGCCTCACTGAGACAGATGGCTGGTGTCAAAGCCATGGCCTCAAGCTCAATGCCTAAAAGTGCAATGTTATCCCCTTTGGTAAAAACTCTGTACCCATGAACTACAACACAGGTGGTAGTGTATTTAACACCGAAAGTGTGATAAGAGACCCTAGGACACAGGTGGACAACAGTCTCTCCTTTGATAATCACATCGCCACAGTAGTCAGGAAATACTTCTACATGGCACACCTCATCACAAAATGTTTCTCATCCAGAAAAAAGAGGTAATTGTTCCCCTCTACTCATCATTCATTAGACCCATTATAGAGTACAACGCCCCTTTTGGTATGTACCTCACAAGACATCTACAACAACTGGAAAGGTCGCAGAAATACTTCACAAAGAGGATTACCGGCCTCAAACAGATGCCCTATGCAGACCGTCTCAAAAAACTCCAGCTTTACTCCACTTTACCCAGAGCTGTTGGACATGCTTCACTTAAAGAAATCCCTCCGAGCTACATGCTCTAGGGACCTAAACCTTGTCACCACAATAAACAGAACATGCCGGAGGGATAGATTCCTATCCCAGAGACTTCCCATACTCTGGAATAAACTACCTATCTACATCAAACAAAGCACCTCATTAGCACTCAAGAAAAATCTTGATGATTGGATGGGAAATAGGAAATTCACCCCGGGGATCACTTCTGTGGCTCTGGTCGACAGTGGCACAGGAAAATCATTTTCTTGGGTGGCAAAAGCCAGGGTACCTTTTTGGCTGGGATTGTATAGGCCCTAGGGCCGATAGCCTAGTACCTACCTATGAAGTCTCTTCGAGACAAAAGCGATAATAAACTGTGGTGTTTGCTAATACCAGTGGTTTCCTCCTTTCCTTATTATTCAACTAGTCTGGTGGATTTATTTTTATTGGTGTCATTTTGCTGCTCCATCCTTTGGAACTGTTGCTTTTATTCATAAATCTGTATTGTTTGAAGTAAAAATCAGACTGGACACCCCCACAGAAGCAAACCCAAAAAATTCTCCAAAGCAAACTTCAGCCTACTAAGCAAGGGTATAAAAAGCTTCAAACCCCTGCTAACACGACCAACGACTCCTATGCAGAGGAGTACACAAATGCCCAGTATAGACATTTAAACTGTACAGACTCGCCTGTACCTGTAAGGATCAAAACCAAGTCTTTCCGAAGAAACAGGCCACCCTGGTAGACCGCAAGTATAAACAGGTTACATAACAAAAGGAAGAAACTGTTATCCAAGAATAAGAAGGAACTTACTAGAGGAAGAATACCATTCACAGCTTTTACAAGCAAATTAGATATCTTGTAACATCCTCTAAAGCCAATTACGACACTAAATTAGTATCCCTACCTGAAGACAATCATAAGGCTTTCTTTAGCTATGTCCAGAATCTTAAAAGGAATGCCCAGCTATGTGCCAAACTTGACTGTGGACGGTACTACTCACACTGAACTTGAAGAAATTGCCAACCTGCTGGCGGGCAGATTTGGAGCAAATTTCATCCCCCTGTCCCCACCCGATACATCCCAAAAGCATCCCTGTCACCAGTCCACTACCTAGCATCTCCATACAGCAGGTAATACTGCACTCTCCAAGGCAGAAAACACAGCCTCCATGGGACCAGATAACATCCCAGGCTGCTTACTAAACATTATTAGGAAATGATTCTGTTACAGAGTGTATTACTATGATAAATGTTTTCCTACAGCAGTAAAGAAAAAAAAACACATACTAAAACGATGGTTGTAAAATATGGGTTTCTAAACACAGAGCACGATGCAGTTAAAGTAAAACATTCCCAGCAATTAACTTACTTAGATATTAATTGTTTGCCAGTGATGTTCATTTCAGTGCTTAATGTTTTCTTTCGGTCCTGTTGGAAACAAAAAAAATAAATAAAAATGTAAACATATTTTAGCCTTTTTTAAATTCCAGTAATGTCTTTCAATACATGCAATATTATCTTCTGATAGCTGCCTTCATAAAAAATGGCCTCTGACTCTCTATCTTACCCCATCTCCATCCTAATCAACCGCTCCATACAGGAATCCTATATTCCCAAACTCTGGAAAATATCTTATATTATTCCTCTTCATAAAGGGGGCAACTCCTATGACTTCTCAAACTACTAACCCATTGCCATCTTATGCCCCCTGTCTAAAATTCTAGAGAAATGCATCCATTTGCAAGTCATGAAATTCCTGAACACACATCAGCTCCTCTATACCACACAGCATAGCTTCCGCCCTCATCACAGCACAACCACTGCTCTTCTTTCATTCTCTAATCTAGTTAGCCTTCACAGGAACAACAACAAATATACATCAGCCATTTTCTTGGCCCTCAAAGGCATTTGACATGGTCTCTCACTCCATTCTGCTAGATTCTCTAGCCTCACTATCTTTCACCCCATCTACAATAGCCTGGTTCAGAAGCTACCTATCTGACAGGCAACAATCTGTCCAATGGCAAGGAGCACTATTGCCCCAATTTCCAACTACCATAGGAGTCCCACAAGGCTCTATACTGGGCCCACTTCTCTTTTCTACTTTCACAAACAACCTAAATAGCTCGACCCAGCATGGCACACTTATTCAATATGCAGCGTATTCAGCCCTGATCTGCACTGCCTCATCTCCAAGCATTCTACAGCAACTTACCCAGGAAACCTTTAACTCTGTAGAAAAATGGATCGCAGGTATCCAGTTAATCCTAAACCCCAGTAAGACAAGACAAAACTACTATTATTTTCCCCTAATAAATCAAAAGCTCTCCTCTCCTTTTCCATCACCTCTAAAACGGCACTACCATCTCCCCTACTGACCACACCAAACCTCTTGGTATTGAAATTGACAATCTTCACTTTGATATCCACATCTCACAAACCATCAAATTGGTTCACAAAACAATGGGTGCACTATATAGGCACAAAAACTCTCACACCAAGCAAGAGTCACCCTTGCCCAGAGTCACCTTCTGTCCACACTACTGTATGCAGCACCTATTTTCACCCATATTAGAAAAAAACTGACCTAAACAAGCTAGAATCCTGTTACAATATGATAGCCAAGTTTGCTACAAACTCCAGTTACAGACCACATCTCTGTGTTGCACTAAAAGAACTAAAATGGCTAGAGTTACCACAACTACTTAACTACCACCAGCTAGTTACTGCATACAACATCCTTAAGTACCCTGAAAAAAACCCATCTATATCCAATCTTCTTACCCATTACAGTGCAAATCGGCATCTCCGATCTAGTGACAACTCTCTCCTCTGCATCTCCAGGGCAAACAATACTGCAGGCAAAGCGCTCTTTTCCCACGCTGTTGCTAAAAACTGGAATTCCCTCCCCCATTCTCTGACCACTGCCTCTACCACCCCACAATTCAAAATCTCCCTCAAATCACATTTACTAAACACCTGGTTATGCCCTTGCATCACTTAACCTTTACTTTCCTGCCCCCCCCCCATCTTTTTCCAACTTCCAAGCTACTCACTTTAACCCTCTACAGTAATAAACCCAGCCAATAACTCTGGCTATTAGTTGCTACTTGTCATAGCGGGCAATTGCTCCTCTTTTTGTCACAATCATTATACACCTGCACATTAAATGGAATTCCTGACTATTTCTCCTGGAAAATGTCTTTTTCCAATTTATTTTATATATTTTCAGTGTTTGTCTGGCAAAATGTCTTAACTCCATGTTGCTTGTTTTTTTTTTGTTTGTTTTTTTTTTTGTAACAATGTCTCGGAGCTTTTCTCCTCGGGCCTCAGCTATAAATGGACCTGGTCCAGTTGGAATTTCCTGGTTAACAAATGTAAATAAATAAATAAATAAATAGCATCTCTGGGGTTTAGTTATCTTACCTGATACTTACAAGATCTATAGGGGAGTCAACAAAAGGTGCTTCCTTACTACAGCACATCTCCTTAATGGTTGAAATTAAAGTCGTTAATGTGAGGTAGCCATGAAAACAGTAGATTTTCAAACAGCAAAACTCATACAAGAATAAATTAAGGAATGACCACCTGCAAAGGTTAGCATCATTCTTTGGTCAGCATTTTCTCAGCAGCTGAATATTCTCTCATGTGCATGGTGATAACAAATAAGGGGAACCAAGGCTCAAAGGTAGGATTCCTTTTACTTTCTTCTGTTAACAAAGCAGCCCCCAAAGGAGTACTCAGAATTGTGAAAAATACAACAGTACAATAAAATCATTTACAGAAGCAATAAATTATCAAGCTACTAGATAAAGTATAATTGTGTACATAAACTTACCATAATAGTATATATTCAAATGATCACTGCTGCAGTAGCCTTAACTATAAGGGTAGTGCTGCACTCCTGAGTGTACAGTCCTTCAAATGAGACATTAAACCAAGGCCCCATCTGCTCGAGTTGGTGGTAGCACAAGTGGATGTAAAAGATCTCAGGACACCTATGGAAAGTAGTATAAATACCATATCAGGTCTCCCTTGAAGAGAGGCTGCTAACCTAGTAGGATTAACCCAGTCAAAAAAGCATAAATAAATAAAAAATTAATATTATTTAGATCCTGCTAAGGACTGAACAGCCAGCCAGCTTCCAAAGCTTTCAGGGCACATTCCATATGCACAAACCATCAGTCAACTAAGGTGCAGCTGACTAAAAGTCAGTTTGGGTGCCAAGTCCTTCAGATTTCATGCCAACTGAAAGATGGAGGCTAAAGTCCTGATAAGGACAATGTTAGGAAAATTTTAAAAAGGACCATGCCATGACATAAAAGGCATACAAAAATAAGGGGAATGGAGGTAGGGAGGGAGCAGATACTCCAGGAGTGATCATTCAAACATCCGCTGTTATAGTACCATGTTCATCATATGGATCACTGCTGCTGTAGTTTTAGCTAAATGGGTAGAACACTACAGCTCAGATTGACTGGGAGGAGGAAGGATGAGGGTCCAGGAGCCCTTGTAGAATGGTTCTCACAAAGCCTGTCCTAGACCTGGAGAAGGAATCTAGTTTGTAGTGCTTAGTGAAAGTGTGCACAGAGGACCAAGTTGATGCTTCTAGAATACTTCTAAAACCCAGCTCTTTCCAAAAAGCCACAGATGAAGCCAAGGCACTGGTAGAATGTGCCTTGACACTGCCTAGAATTGATCTGTTGTGCTGGGTATATTAAAAGATAATTGCTTGAGACAACCATTTGGAAATAAGTCTGTTCGATACAAATTGTCATTTTTTCTTACCTCCACAAGAAATTAACAACTGCTCAAAGTTCCTGAAAGATTTAGCTTTATCAAGATTGTATCAGAGTTGGCTGTGGGCATTCTAAGATATGGAGTATAATGTAATGTCTTTCGGCTTTTCCCCGGTTAGGGGTCACCACAGTGGAACACCGGTCCGCTTAGGACTGGCAATAAATTTTTACTGTGCCGAGGTGCCAGCCCAACGCCCAACCTTCAGCGAAGGCACACCCATTAGATATGGAGTATCTTACTTCATTTTCAAGTTCTGGAAAGAAGAGAAAGAGCGATAGCTTGTCGGATATCACTTTAGGCATAAATGAAGGATTAGTTCTCAAGTAAGGTTGCCACCTGTCCAGTTACCAGTGGGACACTCAGGGATTTGATTAAAAGATCCAATCTCCAGCTGTATAAAGCACTGGGACTAAAAAATCCTGCTTTGCTGTGGCACTGAATTGCAGTAGAAAAAGACAGACTTGCTTCCAGCTTTACCATGGAGCTTCAGCTATGTCACCAACCCAGACCTACAAGCAGAGCTGTTTCAAGTTAAGTCTGGGTTGAACTCATGCAGCGATTAGCTGTAATACATGAAGAGTGTGAGGCAGAAAGAACCCTAGAAAGCTTGTTGCTATCAGCACTTCTACAGCCAAGGAAGCTTTTTTTTTTTTTTAAAAAGACATTTGCTTTTTGATCAAGGAGCCAAAAGGGAAGCTAGCCAGCCATTCCAGCAAGCCAGCAGGACTGCCACCTATTAAGCAGACCAAAGTGGGACATGGGGTGTGGCCAATATGATACTGGCCACAGGGTCTATATTATAACATCGAATGCTTAAAAAAGTGAACGGTGAATAATCAAACCCATGTAAGCAAAAGCTTACAATCTCGAAAGCTCAGAACAGCGTTTTTTTTTTCCAAGGAAAAAAAATCGCTATTCCAAAAAAAAATGTTAATACTTAAAGTGGGGGACTTCGCCCCCACACCCCCCAATGTGGGGGGCTGTGCCCCCTTACACCCCCTACTTAAATATACCAACTCTGAGATCGCACTACAGTGCCAAAAACAGCAAAGTAATGGGAAAGAATTTGCTTAAAAGCTGCTTCGCTATTTTACCTTTTTGTTGTTTTAAGTTCGACCAAGATGCATTCGATATAATGCATCTTCGGTCATCTAATAGGAACCCTGGCCACACCCTCTACCTATGAAATCACCACAGGAGTGGTGAAGGAGATGCAGTTATGGGTACAACAGTTTGAAGATATTACAACATACTGAAATCTCACAAACCATTTAAATTTTGTCTATAACACTAAAAGCAAATCATTACTGCAAAAACACAAACATATTACTCAGCCATAACAGTAAGTAAACTTTACTAAAAAAAACAAACACTACTCATATTAAACAGACGAGTATGTTTATTTAAAAAGGGAAAAAAAAAAAAAGCTCTAAATTTTACGTGTTACATTAACCATAACTATTCTGAAAAAGAAAATTAAAAATCTACATACTGCAAACAAGCACAATACATTTTTTAAACGTATATAATTAGAGTATGTTTACTGAAAATTAAAGCAAAAAACTCTAAAATTCTACTCATTATACTGACCAAAAATATTTTAAACAAGAAAACTGAAACATCTACTTACTACAAACTACAAACAAACTAGAAGAAATCAGTTATTTCTTTTTAAATGTGTATTTTGCTTTTCTATAATGTTTTAAATCTGTTGTGATCTGACCTGGGCAGGTTCATCAGCAACTTCATAGAAGTCCAAAAGTCCATCCACCACCCCCTTCGTCTTTGGAAAAGTACCACACAATAAGTGGAAATAATTTTATGTTTCCCTTGACAGAAGCATCCAATCATATGGTAAAAAAGTGCCTGGTTTCTACAGGTCATGCAGGAGGTATTCCAATGAGTGCGGTCCCAAAACATTTTCAACAATGGCTTGAACCTTGGTACTTCCACCAAACAGTTTCTTGGTAATGCTAAAGTCACTGCAAAACTGGCTGGCCAATTTTCTGCACAGTCCAAAATACTAGAGGAGATTAACTACATGGGATACCTCAATAGGCTTCTGCTGCAATGATCTTAAGTTCTGGTCCTTCAAGGTTTGTGTTCCTTGCCCATTTTGTCATAAAGTGACTTGGTTTTGCTTGTAGAACAGCAGTCTTATGTTGGTCAGTTGCCTCATGTCATGTGATACTTTCTTCCACCAGGGGTGACTAGAAATTCCTTTTTGCAATACCTGCAGAATGTTTTCAGGTCACTGCATTTCTTGATCCAAAGTCTGTTTACCAGACATCCTGCCATTTGCCCATTCTCTTACTGGCAGTAGACTGTGATAAAGCTGCTGCCCTCTTCACTCTTTAATATGTACTTACCTAAAACACGGTGATCAGAACTGTTAGTAGGATGCAGTAACATAGCAAAACTGGCAAGGAATCCAGGGAAACTCAAGCTTTTTTTTTTTTTTTTTTTTTTTAATTATTATTAACATTCTTTGTACAAGAGTGAATGGGGTCATGGGGAGAACATTGGAAATATGGATGCTTTTTTGGATTGCATCAAATTGACTAAGCTGAGCTCCAACCAGGTAGATAACCTGTAGAGATCTTTATATACAATGAGGCTGTCAATGTTACAAACCAAGCTGTGGAAAAGATGTCCCAGGGCTCAAAAGAGATACTGGTAGAAATACTGGGAGGGAGTTAAAGTCTGCTGCAGCAATACAGACAGCTCTTTAATGTGACAAAGCAAACTTGGAAATTCCAGATTCACAGAAAGAAGCTGCAACGACAGTGATTCTAAAATAAAGGACGGATCTCCTCTGACTCTCCACCTACAGACCTATCCTAGTTTAAATTCATGACTGTATGATAATCATGATGAGCAAAAGAATTATCTATCTTTATCTTCTTCTTTCGGCTTTTCCCGGTTAGGGGTCACCACAGTGGATCACCTGTCCGCTCATGATTGGCAGTGGAGTTTTATGGTGTTGAGTTGCCAGCCTGGCACCCAACCTTCCATGGAAGGCACACACATGCACACACTCACGCCTAGGGCCAATTTAGAGTATCCAATCCACCTACAGCATGTCTTTGGGATGTGGGAGGAAACCAGAGCACCAGGAGGAAACCTACACGGCCACAGGGAGGACATGCAGACTCCGTACAGAAGGCACTCCAGCCAAGGATCAAACCGGATAACCTCTTGCTGTGAGGTAAGCATAATTCATCTACACCAATGTCTGTGGGATACCAATATATTGTTTAATAACTTTGAAAAAGTCATAAAAGAAAGGGGACGAAAGTAGCAGCATGGTCTTCAACCAATTAATTGATTCCAATGAGTCAAGATCCAAGCTGCTAGAATTTTAGCTATCTGTTGACATGGTTCAAACAACTATGTTTCATAAGCCAGTGAATGTTGCGAGGAGTAGTCATCAGGCTTTGGGAATTCAGAATAATTAGTAAAAGTGCAGGATGGTGAATTTCTCCCTGATGCAACAGATGAATCAGAGAAGACCTCAATACTTTAGTAGATTACCTTTATTAAGCAACTATTTTGACTTGCTGCATGCTAACAGAAATGGGGATTTTGCTGGACTACCAACAGCAGCAGTTTCGGTGAATACAGTTACATTAACTGCAGTAGTTATAGTAAGTGCAGGGAGACCATGTGCCTAGCAGGAAAAGTTGAAACAAACATACTCCAACTTACATTTAATTATTTTTTTTTTTTTGTTTACTAGGACAGAACACTAATCAAGACTATGACAATTTGCAGTCTCAGCCTGAGTTGTTGTGTCTTTCGGCTGTTCCCGGTTAGGGGTCGCCACAGCTGAACTCTGGTCCGCTAATGATTGGCAGTTGATTTTTACGTGCTGAGTTGCCGGCCCTAACGCACAACCTTCAACGAAGGTACGCCCATTCACGCATGTCTCCACAGAAGACACTCTAGCTGAGAATCGAACGGGCAACGTCTTGCTGTGAGGTGACAACGCTGTCTCAGCCTGAGTAACAAGTTAAAAAAACAGTATCTAGTTTATAGGTTCAGAGATTAGTACTAGGCTAACTGCCCTCATGGGCAATTTTAAGCCTAGCCAATTACCCAATGTGAGAATCAAACCCTGCACCTTGTGTTTCTAAGGTAAGCACCTTAACCAGTACACCAACCTAGTGAATGGTACAACCTGTAAATATACAGATAATATAAAGAAAAACATCTGGCAATAGAAAAAAGTGTCACTAGAGCACTAAAGAAAATAAACAACTGGCAATAGAAAAAAAAATCACTAGAACACAAAAGGAGCCAACATCATTTAAAAGAGTTTATAGATCAAAAAGTGGTATTAAACTAGTAAGAGTACACGCTAAGCTGGATTTAGTCAGCTCTACTACATACACATTTACACAATAGGTTAGAAAGGAAGTATGTTGCAGGTTAATGTGAAGCAGCATACCTCTTAACCTCTTAGAGCAAGAAATCTGGACAAAGCCATAAATAAAACTGGGTCGAAAACCCCAAAATAGGGACATGTATATTTACAAAAAAGTTTGTAAAAGATGATTAACTGCAGGAGATCCATGCAAACGTTTATTATGGGGTCTCATTTTTCCTCATTAATCAACATCTGCTCAAAAGTAAAACCAAAGTTTAATTCCTATTAATTTAAAAATGGATATGAGCAGTGTACTCGCACCTAAACTCTGGCAACCTAATATCACAGAAGTGAATATGTACATCAAATTTCTTCTACAATTCAAGCAATTCTTGCTTGAGCAAAATCAATGCAAAATTTAATACCACATGATATACAACCTAATGACAACAGCTTCTTCCTTCAGCTGTCATTCTGACATACTTCTCCTTCACATACCCCTCAACTATGCACTACTTTGCCTAAGTGATTCTCCCTGCCTAATTTCCTAACTAATGTTATGTTCCTCCACATATATAAATTCAACCATATATTTGTCTATATTCAAGTGTTTAAAGTCTTGTTTTACTTGATACTATGTATATATTTGTGTTTTTGCATTTTTATCCTGTTAAAAATGTTAACACTCTTTTTTTTGTCAATTTTCTTTATAATTTCTATTACTTGTTGTGATAACTTGTATGTAAGCTTAGAATGGAGCTTTTCTCCCCGGGTCTCAGCTGAAAAGGGCCACTGTCCCAATCGGACCATCCCAGTAAACAAAAGAAAAATAAATAAAAATAAAACTGTACAGATTTTTATAGAATGTCCAGATTTTTGCCTCCTATTTTTGGTCCGTTTTTCATAAAATTGTGGTTTTCTGGCAAATGTATGGCAAATCATTAAAGAATGAATTTAGAAAATAACGAGACATTTGAGTTTCAGACTTCATACCCTTCAGCAAATTCATGCTAATGCAAAACCTGTTATTGTATCAAATGTATAAGTTTGTAAGAGCAATATTTAAAAATTGTCCCTATCTTGGGGCTTTTGTTCCACTTTTATTTATAGCTTTGACCAGATTTCTTACTCTAAAGAGATAAAACAGGCATTCACCCAACACACGACCTTTCCACTGTACACCTCAGGGAAAGCTGTATAAAGTCTGTGGCTAGGGTGATAAAATTTCAGAACTTTCATTTTTTTGTGCTCTTTCTTGTGGGCTTCCATTGAGAGACATTCAGCTGGCGCTTCTTGAAGGCTGGACAAATAAATACTTTATTAGGAAATACTTTCCATGTTACTGTTTTGTGGAGAAACCTTTACCTTTTCTTTCAGAAATTTAAGGCTATAACTGGCTGGTGATTTTAGTAGTTGCCACTAAAATTTTACCTCACATTTCACATTTTTACTCTGGGATCCCTGCTGGAGTATACCTGTCAATTTATTATTATTTGTGAGAAAAAGCTTGATGTTTCAGTCAAAATTGGTTGCCAAGGGTTAAAACTTGTGGTTCTAGGGTTGTCACTAAACAATTTTCTCTCAAAAAGCTTATTTTTCCAGTCAGGTTGTTTCACCAACTCTCCTAAATTCAGCTACCCACTTGTAATACATCTTATTCGGTACACAGAAGGTACTGATTCTCTGTAGAGATTCCCTTTCCAAAGTATAATTTTTTTGTGAGGAAGAATGTATCTTTTCCATAAAAATTGCTGCTAGGGGCTGATGCTAATGTGTTTCGTAGTCATCATTAAAAAAAAATTTACCTTGAAAGAGGCTGGGGCTAATGTACTTGGTGATTGTCACTAAAAACTTTTATCTCAAAACTAAGTTTTTAGTCAGTGGTAAGACAGACCCTCGAGGCTCCACTATCCATGCAGCAAGGACATTGACCTGGATCCCAAAATCCTGCTTAGTAATTTAGCTCTTTCACCGTCTGCTCCTTGCATTTCACTTATCCAGCTCAGTCCTTTCAAAAAACGAGCATAACACTTTTTCCTAACCTATACAACTTAAATAAATACACTATTTATATCTGCCCCCCTTTTAAATCTTAGTAGTCCATCCACGTTAGCAAGCCAGTATCCTTGACCAGACCCATGAATGGTATTCACAGACCTATGATGTCTGTGCATCGGCTACATGATAGCGTCACATAACAGTGCTGTGTAGTTCAGAGAAGTGACAAAACCTAAAAACATACACATATGCAGTACTGCCACCCTGAAAGACTTAGCATGACATGAATGTGCAACATTTACATAAGGCCTGCCAGTACACTTCCGGATGACCCAAACCATACAAGCCTTTGAATGAGAAAAAGTCTACTCACACAAAATGAATTGTCTAGACAGCTAAACTGAAGATATCATGCCAGTGACAGAACAGTGTTCCAACTCATTATGTCACCTCTGGTGACTGCCCTCACTGCTATGTACTGATAAGCTGTAAAGTGCTACACCCCATACTTGAATGCATCAGATGAAAACAAGTATGTGTTGTCCCAATCCAGTATAACACTGCCATCACCTTGTCAAATGTCCACAACAGTACGCACAGGGTATGGCCAGTGTGTTGCTGTCACATTTTAGGTCTATGCAAATGTCTGACAAAATGGTGAGGCTCAGTTAAACATTAAAGGGTAATGTAGCCATAATGACTTATTGGAGCGGCCACGGTGGTGCAGCGGTTAGCGTTGCCGCCTCACAGCAAGAGGTTCTCCGGTTTGATTCTCGCCTGGGGTGCCTTCTGTGTGGAGTCTGCATGTCCTCCCTGTGGTCATGTGGGTTTCCTCCGGGTGTTCCAGTTTCCTCCCACATCCCAAAGACATGCAGTAGGTGAAATGGACACTCTAAATTGGCCCTAGGCGTGAGTATGTGCGTGTGTGTGCTTTCTGTGGAAGGACGGGCGCCGGGCTGGCAACTCGACACCGTAAAACTCCAGTGCCAATCATGAGCAGACAGATGATCCACTGTGGTGACGCCTAACTGGGAAAAGCTGAAAGAAGAAGAAGAAGGCATCCATTTCTACTACTCACTTTAAATAAACTCTGAAGCCATAAACTCTAGGCAAACTTCCCATTTTTTTGTCTTTACCCTTTTTATCTTGTGAATGTGTATGTCCCTCCTGTTGTCTGTATTCCTTCACAGCTTTCACTAACTCTGTTCTCTTGAGCTGCTCTGTCTGTTTCCATAACCTGGTGATCATCTTTTTTTAACCACTAACAATATCGCTTTTTAAATGTTTTTGCTCTTTTCCTTTCTTCAAGTTATATCTGCACCCAAGAACTGTGTGAAGTCTTTTATTCAGGTCCTTTTTCCTCCATGAAAGTTACTGTCCTATCCATTTCTGCTTTAAATAGTCATTTTGGAACACTCCCAAAATGTGTACAACCAATCTATAGCACCCTCCTCGCATCTCAAGCAGTTTGTACTCACTCCAGGATACATCCTACCTAGTTCGCTCTGGAGTTCAAAATTATTTATGCAAACACTTCTCTCCAATTGTCCTGAACTTCCTTAATTTTATATTACCCCATAATGCTCTCCATAATCTTACCTAATGTTGTTGTTCTACTAATATTGTACTATTCAGAGCTTCTGCTCACTTAGCAATCATTTCAATAGCTTTTGGTCTTTTTAAATCTCTAATTGCATCATGCAAACAAGTTAATGCACCTAACTCATTAATCCTTTTCCCCTCCAACCCAGTAACTAATTTATACATTTGGACCATTTTAAATCTCTAATTGCCCATTTTATGAAATATTTTCTA